>NW_024543879.1:0-178486 GCF_018167655.1 Microtus oregoni
GTGCTCGGGGTGCTGGGTGCTCAGTACTCAGCGTGCTGGGTGCTCAGTGCTCAGGGTGCTGGGTGCTCAGTACTGAGGGTGATGGGTGCTCAGTGCTCAGGGTGCTGGGTGCTCAGTACTCAAGGTGATGGGTGCTCAGTGCTCAGGGTGCTGGGTGCTCAGTACTCAGGGTTCTGGGAGCTCATTGCTCAGGGTGATCGGTGCTCAGTACTCAGGGTGCTCAGTACTCAGGGTGCTGGGTGCTCAGTGCTCGGGGTGCTGGGTGCTCAGTACTCAGGGTGCTGTGTGCTCAGTGCTCGGGGTTCTGGGTGCTCAGTGCTCAGGGTGCTGGGTGCTCAGTCCTCAGGGTGCTCAGTGCTCAGGGTGCTGGGTGCTCAGTGCTCGGGGTGCTCGGTGCTCAGTACTCAGGGTGCTGAGTGCTCAGTACTCAGGGTGCTGGGTGCTCAGTCCTCAGGGTGCTCAGTGCTCAGGGTGCTGGGTGCTCAGTGCTCGGGTGCTCGGTGCTCAGTACTCAGGGTGCTGAGTGCTCAGTACTCAGGGTGCTGGGTGCTCAGTACTCAGGGTGCTGGGTGCTCAGTGCTCGGGGTTCTGGGTGCTCAGTTCTCAGGGTGCTGGGTGCTCAGTACTCAGGGTGCTGGGTGCTCAGTACTCGGGGTGCTGGGTGCTCAGTATTCAGGGTGCTGGGTGCTCAGTACTCATTGTGCTGGGTTCTCAGTACTCGGGTGCTGGGTGCTCAGTGCTCAGGGTGCTGGGTGCTCAGTGCTCAGGATGCTGTTTGCTCAGTGCTCAGGGTGCTGGGTGCTCAGTACTCAGGGTGCTGGGTGCTCAGTGCTCGGGGTGCTCGGTGCCCAGTGCTCAGGGTGCTGGGTGCTCAGTGCGCCAGTTGCTCAGTACTCAGAGTGCTGTGTGTTCAGTTCTCAGGGTGCTGGGTGCTCAGTACTCAGGGTGCTCGGTGCTTAGTACTCATGGTGCTGGGTGCTCAGTACTCCGGGTGCTGGGTGCTCAGTGCTCGGGGTGCTCGGTGCTCAGTACGTTGGGTGCTCACTACTCAGGGTGCTGCGTGCTCAGTGCTCAGGGTGCTGGGTGCTCAGTGCTCAGGATGCTGTTTGCTCAGTGCTCAGGGTGCTGGGTGCTCAGTACTCAGGGTGCTGGGTGTTCAGTGCTCGGGGTTCTGGGTGCTCAGTTCTCAGGGTGCTGGGTGCTCAGTACTCAGGGTGCTGGGTGCTCAGTACTCGGGGTGCTGGGTGCTCAGTATTCAGGGTGCTGGGTGCTCAGTACTCGGGTGCTGGGTGCTCAGTGCTCGGGGTGCTGCGTGCTCAGTGCTCAGTACTCAGGGTCCTGGGTGCTCAGTACTCAGGGTGCTGTGTGCTCAGTGCTCAGGGTGCTGGGTGCTCAGTGCTCAGGGTGCTGGGTGCTCAGTGCTCAGGGTGCTGGGTGCTCAGTACTCAGGGTGCTGGGTGCTCAGTGCTCGGGGTGCTGGGTGCTCAGTGCTCAGGGTGCTGGGTGCTCAGTACTCAGGGTGTTGGGTGCTCAGTACTCAGGGTGCTGGGTGCTCAGTACTCAGGTAGCTGGGTGCTCAGTACTCAGGGTGCTGGGTGCTCAGTACTCGGGTGCTGGGTGCTCAGTGCTCAGGGTGCTGGGTGCTCAGTGCTCGGGTTCTGGGTGCTCAGTGCTCAGTACTCAGGGTGCTGGGTGCTCAGTGCTCAGGGTGCTGGGTGCTCACTGCTCAGGGTGCTGGGTGCTCAGTGCTCAGGGTGCTGGGTACTCAGTGCTCAGGGTACTGGGTGCTCAGTACTCAGGGTGCTGGGTGCTCAGTGCTCAGGGTGCTGGGTGCTCACTGCTCAGGGTGCTGGGTGCTCAGTGCTCAGGGTGCTGGGTACTCAGTGCTCAGGGTACTGGGTGCTCAGTACTCAGGGTGCTGGGTGCTCAGCGCTCAGGGTGCTGGGTGCTCAGTGCTCGGGGTGCTGGGTGCTCAGTGCTCGGGGTGCTGGGTGCTGAGTGCTCGGGGTGCTCGGTGCTCAGTACTCAGGGTGCTGTATGTTCAGTGTTCAGGGTGCTGGGTGCTCAGTACTCAGGGTGCTCGGTGCTTAGTACTCAGGGTGCTGGGTGCTCAGTACTTCGGGTGCTGGGTGCTCAGTGCTCGGGGTGCTCGGTGCTCAGTACTCAGTGCTCAGGGTGCTCACTGCTCAGTGCTCAGAGTGCTGGGTGTTCAGTACTCATGGTGCTGGGTGCTCAGTACTCCGGGTGCTGGGTGCTCAGTGCTCGGGGTGCTCGGTGCTCAGTACGTTGGGTGCTCACTACTCAGGGTGCTGCGTGCTCAGTGCTCAGGGTGCTGGGTGCTCAGTGCTCAGGATGCTGTTTGCTCAGTGCTCAGGGTGCTGGGTGCTCAGTACTCAGGGTGCTGGGTGTTCAGTGCTCGGGGTTCTGGGTGCTCAGTTCTCAGGGTGCTGGGTGCTCAGTACTCAGGGTGCTGGGTGCTCAGTACTCGGGGTGCTGGGTGCTCAGTATTCAGGGTGCTGGGTGCTCAGTACTCATTGTGCTGGGTGCTCAGTACTCGGGTGCTGGGTGCTCAGTGCTCGGGGTGCTGCGTGCTCAGTGCTCAGTACTCAGGGTCCTGGGTGCTCAGTACTCAGGGTGCTGTGTGCTCAGTGCTCAGGGTGCTGGGTGCTCAGTGCTCAGGGTGCTGGGTGCTCAGTGCTCAGGGTGCTGGGTGCTCAGTACTCAGGGTGCTGGGTGCTCAGTGCTCGGGGTGCTGGGTGCTCAGTGCTCAGGGTGCTGGGTGCTCAGTACTCAGGGTGTTGGGTGCTCAGTACTCAGGGTGCTGGGTGCTCAGTACTCAGGTAGCTGGGTGCTCAGTACTCAGGGTGCTGGGTGCTCAGTACTCGGGTGCTGGGTGCTCAGTGCTCAGGGTGCTGGGTGCTCAGTGCTCGGGTTCTGGGTGCTCAGTGCTCAGTACTCAGGGTGCTGGGTGCTCAGTGCTCAGGGTGCTGGGTGCTCACTGCTCAGGGTGCTGGGTGCTCAGTGCTCAGGGTGCTGGGTACTCAGTGCTCAGGGTACTGGGTGCTCAGTACTCAGGGTGCTGGGTGCTCAGTGCTCAGGGTGCTGGGTGCTCACTGCTCAGGTTGCTGGGTGCTCAGTGCTCAGGGTGCTGGGTACTCAGTGCTCAGGGTACTGGGTGCTCAGTACTCAGGGTGCTGGGTGCTCAGCGCTCAGGGTGCTGGGTGCTCAGTGCTCGGGGTGCTGGGTGCTCAGTGCTCGGGGTGCTGGGTGCTGAGTGCTCGGGGTGCTCGGTGCTCAGTACTCAGGGTGCTGTATGTTCAGTGTTCAGGGTGCTGGGTGCTCAGTACTCAGGGTGCTCGGTGCTTAGTACTCAGGGTGCTGGGTGCTCAGTACTTCGGGTGCTGGGTGCTCAGTGCTCGGGGTGCTCGGTGCTCAGTACTCAGTGCTCAGGGTGCTCACTGCTCAGTGCTCAGAGTGCTGGGTGTTCAGTACTCAGGGTGCTGGGTGCTCAGTACTCAGGGGGCTGGGTGCTCAGTACTCTGGGTGCTCGGTGCTCAGTGCTCAGGGTGCTGGGTGCTCAGTATTCAGGGTGCTGGGTGCTCAGTACTCAGGGTGCTGGGTGCTCAGTGCTCAGGGTGCTGGGTACTCAGTGCTCAGGGTGCTCGGTGCTCAGTACTCGGGGTGCTGGGTGCTCATTCTCTGGGTGCTGGGTGCTCAGTGCTCAGGGTGCTGGGTGCTCAGTACTCAGGGTGCTGGGTGCTCAGTGCTCAGGGTGCTGGGTGCTCAGTACTCAGGGTGCTGGGTGCTCAGTGCTCAGGGTGCTGGGTGCTCAGTACTCAGGGTGCTGGGTGCTCAGTGCTCAGGGTGCTGGGTGCTCAGTACTCAGGGTGCTGGGAGCTCAGTGCTCAGGGTGATCGGTGCTCAGTACTCAGGGTGCTCAGTACTCAGGGTACTGGGTGCTCAGTGCTCGGGGTGCTGGGAGCTCAGTACTCAGGGTGCTGGGTGCTCAGTGCTCAGGGTGATCGGTGCTCAGTACTCAGGGTGCTGGGTGCTCAGTGCTCAGGGTGCTGGGTGTTCAGTCCACAGGGTGCTCAGTGCTCAGGGTGCTGGGTGCTCAGTGCTCGGGGTGCTGGGTGTTCAGTGCTCGGGGTGCTGGGTGCTCAGTGCTCAGGGTGCTGGGTGCTCAGTGCTCAGTGCTCAGGGTGCTGGTTGCTCAGTACTCAGGGTGCTGGGTGCTCAGTACTCAGGGTGCTAGGTGCTCAGTGCTCAGGGTGCTAGGTGCTCAGAACTCAGGGTGCTGGGTGATCAGTGCTCGGGGTGCTGGGTGCTCAGTGCTCAGGGTGCTGGGTGCTCAGTGCTCAGGGTGCTGGGTGCTCAGTACTCAGGGTGCTGGGTGCTCAGTGCTCAGGGTGCTCGGTGCTCAGTACTCAAGGTGCTGGGTGCTCAGTGCTCAGTGTGCTGGGTGCTCAGTGCTCAGGGTGCTCAGTGCTCAGGGTGCTGGGTGTTCAGTACTCAGGGTGCTGGGTGCTCAGTACTCAGGGTGCTGGGTGCTCAGTGCTCAGGGTGCTCGGTGCTCAGTACTCAGGGTGCTGGGTGCTCAGTACTCAGGGTGCTGGGTGCTCAGTGCTCAGGGTTCTGGGTGCTCAGTGCTCGGGTTGATCGGTGCTCAGTACTCAGGGTGCTGGGTGCTCAGTGCTCGGGGTGCTCGGAGCTCAGTACTCAGGGTGCTGGGTGCTCAGTGCTCGGGGTGATCGGTGCTCAGTACTCAGGGTGGTGGGTGCTCAGCGCTCGGGGTGCTCGGTGCTCAGTACGTTGGGTGCTCACTACTCAGGGTGCTGGCTGCTCAGTGCTCAGGGTGCTGGGTGCTCAGTGCTCAGGGTGCTGGGTGCTCAGTGCTCAGGGTGCTGGGTGCTCAGTACTCAGGGTGCTGGGTGCTCAGTGCTCGGGGTGCTGGGTGCTCAGTGCTCAGGGTGCTGGGTGCTCAGTACTCAGGGTGCTGGGTGCTCAGTACTCGGGGTGCTGGGTGCTCAGTACTCGGGGTGCTGGGTGCTCAGTACTCATGGTGCTGGGTGCTCTGTACTCGGGAGCTGGGTGCTCAGTGCTCAGGGTGCTGGGTGCTTAGTGCTCGGTGTGCTGGGTGCTCAGTGCTCAGTAATCAGGGTGCTGGGTGCTCAGTGCTCAGTACTCAGGGTGCTGGGTGCTCAGTGCTCAGGGTGCTGTGTGCTCAGTGCTCAGGGTGCTGGGTGCTCAGTGCTCAGGGTGCTGGGTGCTCAGTGCTCAGGGTGCTCGGTGCTTAGTACTCAGGGTGCTCGTTGCTCGGGATGCTGGGTGCTCAGTGCTCAGGTTGCTGGGTGCTCAGTGCTCAGGGTGCTGGGTGCTCAGTACTCGGGGTGCTCGGTGCTCAGTTCTCAGGGTGCTGGGTGCTCAGTGCTCGGGGTGCTGGGTGCTTAGTACTCAGGGTGCTGGGTGCTCGGTGCTCAGTACGCTGGGTGCCCCGTACTCAGGGTGCTGGCTGCTCAGTACACAGGGTGCTCGGTGCTCAGTACTCAGGGTGCTGGGTGCTCAGTGATCGGGGTGCTGGGTGCTCATTACTCAGGGTGCTGGGTGCTCAGTACTCGGTGTGCTCAGTGCTTGTGGTGCTGGGTGCTCAGTACTCAGGGTGCTCAGTGCTTGGGGTGTTGGGTGCTCAGTACTCAGGGTGCTGGGTGCTCAATGCTCAGGGTGCTGGGTGCTCAGTACTCAGGGTGCTGGGTGCTCAGTACTCAGGGTGCTGGGTGCTCAGTGCTCGGGGTGCGGGGTGCTTAGTGCTCGGGGTGCTGGGTGCTCAGTGCTCGGGTTGCTGGGTGCTCAGTGCTCGGGGTTCTGGGTCATCAGTGCTCGGGGCGACGGGTGCTCAGTGCTCGGGGTGCTGGGTGCTCAGTACTCAGGGTGCTCAGTACTCAGGCTGCTGGGTGCTCAGTGCTCAGGGTGCTGGGTGCTCAGTGCTCGGGGTGCTGGGTGCTCAGTGCTCGGGGTGCTGGGTGCTCAGTGCTCGGGGTGCTGGGTGCTCAGTACTCAGGGTGCTGGGTGCTCAGTGCTCGGGGTGCTGGGTGCTCAGTACTCAGGGTGCTGGGTGCTCGGTGCTCAGTACGCTGGGTGCTCAGTACTCAGGGTGCTGGCTGCTCAGTACACAGGGTGCTCGGTGCTCAGTACTCAGGGTGCTGGGTGCTCAGTGCTCGGGGTGCTGGGTGCTCAGTGCTCGGGGTGCTCATTGCTCAGGGTGATGGGTGCTCAGTACTCAGGGTGCTGGGTGCTCAGTACACACGGTGCTCAGTGCTCAGTACTCAGGGTGCTCAGTGCTCAGTACTCAGAGTGCTCAGTGCTCAGCGTGCTGGGTGCTCAGTGCTCGGGGTGCTGGGTGCTCAGTGCTCAGGGTGCTGGGTGCTCAGTACTCAGTGTGCTCAGTACTCAGGCTGCTGGGTGCTCAGTGCTCAGTGTGCTGGGTGCTCAGTGCTAAGGGTGCTGGGTGCTCAGTACTCAGGGTGTTGGGTGCTCGGTGCTCAGTACACAGGGTGCTGAGTGCTCAGTGCTCGGGGTGTTGGGTGCTCAGTGCTCAGGGTGCTGGGTGCTCAGTACTCAGGGTGCTCAGTGCTCAGTACACAGGGTGCTGGGTGCTCAGTGCTCGGGGTGCTGGGTGCTCAGTGCTCAGTACTCAGGGTGCTGGGTGCTCAGTGCTCGGGGTGCTGGGTGCTCAGTACTCAGCGTGCTGGGTGCTCAGTACTCAGGGTGCTGGGTGCTCAGTGCTCAGGGTGCTGGGTGCTCAGTGCTCAGGGTGCTGGGTGCTCAGTACTCAGGGTGCTCAGTGCTCGGGGAGCTCGGTGCTCAGTACTCAGGGTGCTGGGTGCTCACTACTCAGTGCTCGGGTTCCTGGGTGCTCCGTGCTCGGGGTGCTGGGTGCTCAGTGCTCTGGGTGCTGGGTGCTCAGTACTCAGGGTGCTGGGTGCTCTGTACTCAGGGTGCTGGGGGCTCAGTACTCAGGGTGCTGGGTGCTCAGTACTCAGGGTGATCTGTTCTCAGTACTCAGGGTGCTGGGTGCTCAGTGCTCGGGGTGCTGGGTGCTCAGTACTCGGGATGCTCAGTGCTCAGTACTCAGGGTGCTGGGTGCTCAGTGCTCGGGGAGCTCTGTGCTCAGTACTCAGGGTGCTGGGTGCTCAGTGCTCAGGGTACTGGGTGCTCAGTACTAAGGGTGCTGGGTGCTCAGTGCTCAGGGTGCTTGATGCTCAGTACTCAGGGTGTTGGGTGCTCAGTGCTCAGGGTGCTGGGTGCTCAGTGCTTAGGGTGCTCGGTGCTCAGGACTCAGGGTGCTGTGTGCTCAGTACTCAGGGTGCTGGGTGCTCAGTACTCGGGGTGCTGGGTGCTCAGTGCTCAGCGTGCTGGGTGCTCAGTACTCAGGGTGCTGGGTGCTCAGTGCTCAGAGTGCTGGGTGCTCAGTGCTCAGGGTGCTGGGTGCTCAGTACTCAGTGCTCAGGATGCTGGGTGCTCAGTTCTCGGGGTGTCAGTGCTCAGTGCTCAGGGTCCTGGATGCTCAGAACTCAGGGTGCAGGGTGCTTAGTACTCAGGGTGCTCAGTGCTCAGTACACAGGGTGCTGGGTGCTCAGTGCTCGGGGTGCTTGGTGCTCAGTGCTCAGTACTCAGGGTGCTGGGTGTTCAGTGCTCGCGGTGCTGGGTGCTCAGTACTCAGCGTTCTGGGTGCTCAGTACTCAGGGTGCTGGGTGCTCAGTGCTCAGGGTGCTGGGTGCTCAGTGCTCAGGGTGCTGGGTGCTCAGTGCTCGGGTTCTGGGTGCTCAGTGCTCAGTACTCAGGGTGCTGGGTGCTCAGTGCTCAGGGTGCTGGGTGCTCACTGCTCAGGGTGCTGGGTGCTCAGTGCTCAGGGTGCTGGGTACTCAGTGCTCAGGGTACTGGGTGCTCAGTACTCAGGGTGCTGGGTGCTCAGTGCTCAGGGTGCTGGGTGCTCACTGCTCAGGGTGTTGGGTGCTCAGTGCTCAGGGTGCTGGGTACTCAGTGCTCAGGGTACTGGGTGCTCAGTACTCAGGGTGCTGGGTGCTCAGCGCTCAGGGTGCTGGGTGCTCAGTGCTCGGGGTGCTGGGTGCTCAGTGCTCGGGGTGCTGGGTGCTGAGTGCTCGGGGTGCTCGGTGCTCAGTACTCAGGGTGCTGTATGTTCAGTGTTCAGGGTGCTGGGTGCTCAGTACTCAGGGTGCTCGGTGCTTAGTACTCAGGGTGCTGGGTGCTCAGTACTTCGGGTGCTGGGTGCTCAGTGCTCGGGGTGCTCGGTGCTCAGTACTCAGTGCTCAGGGTGCTCACTGCTCAGTGCTCAGAGTGCTGGGTGTTCAGTACTCAGGGTGCTGGGTGCTCAGTACTCAGGGGGCTGGGTGCTCAGTACTCTGGGTGCTCGGTGCTCAGTGCTCAGGGTGCTGGGTGCTCAGTATTCAGGGTGCTGGGTGCTCAGTACTCAGGGTGCTGGGTGCTCAGTGCTCAGGGTGCTGCGTACTCAGTGCTCAGGGTGCTCGGTGCTCAGTACTCGGGGTGCTGGGTGCTCATTCTCTGGGTGCTGGGTGCTCAGTGCTCAGGGTGCTGGGTGCTCAGTACTCAGGGTGCTGGGTGCTCAGTGCTCAGGGTGCTGGGTGCTCAGTACTCAGGGTGCTGGGTGCTCAGTGCTCAGGGTGCTGGGTGCTCAGTACTCAGGGTGCTGGGTGCTCAGTGCTCAGGGTGCTGGGTGCTCAGTACTCAGGGTGCTGGGAGCTCAGTGCTCAGGGTGATCGGTGCTCAGTACTCAGGGTGCTCAGTACTCAGGGTACTGGGTGCTCAGTGCTCGGGGTGCTGGGAGCTCAGTACTCAGGGTGCTGGGTGCTCAGTGCTCAGGGTGATCGGTGCTCAGTACTCAGGGTGCTGGGTGCTCAGTGCTCAGGGTGCTGGGTGTTCAGTCCACAGGGTGCTCAGTGCTCAGGGTGCTGGGTGCTCAGTGCTCGGGGTGCTGGGTGTTCAGTGCTCGGGGTGCTGGGTGCTCAGTGCTCAGGGTGCTGGGTGCTCAGTGCTCAGTGCTCAGGGTGCTGGTTGCTCAGTACTCAGGGTGCTGGGTGCTCAGTACTCAGGGTGCTAGGTGCTCAGTGCTCAGGGTGCTAGGTGCTCAGAACTCAGGGTGCTGGGTGATCAGTGCTCGGGGTGCTGGGTGCTCAGTGCTCAGGGTGCTGGGTGCTCAGTGCTCAGGGTGCTGGGTGCTCAGTACTCAGGGTGCTGGGTGCTCAGTGCTCAGGGTGCTCGGTGCTCAGTACTCAAGGTGCTGGGTGCTCAGTGCTCAGTGTGCTGGGTGCTCAGTGCTCAGGGTGCTCAGTGCTCAGGGTGCTGGGTGTTCAGTACTCAGGGTGCTGGGTGCTCAGTACTCAGGGTGCTGGGTGCTCAGTACTCAGGGTGCTGGGTGCTCAGTGCTCAGGGTGCTCGGTGCTCAGTACTCAGGGTGCTGGGTGCTCAGTACTCAGGGTGCTGGGTGCTCAGTGCTCAGGGTTCTGGGTGCTCAGTGCTCGGGTTGATCGGTGCTCAGTACTCAGGGTGCTGGGTGCTCAGTGCTCGGGGTGCTCGGAGCTCAGTACTCAGGGTGCTGGGTGCTCAGTGCTCGGGGTGATCGGTGCTCAGTACTCAGGGTGGTGGGTGCTCAGTGCTCGGGGTGCTCGGAGCTCAGTACTCAGAGTGCTGGGTGCTCAGTGCTCGGGGTGATCGGTGCTCAGTACTCGGGGTGCTGGGTGCTCAGTGCTCAGCGTGCTGGGTGCTCAGTACTCAGGGTGCTGGGTGCTCAGTGCTCAGAGTGCTGGGTGCTCAGTGCTCAGGGTGCTGGGTGCTCAGTACTCAGTGCTCAGGATGCTGGGTGCTCAGTTCTCGGGGTGTCAGTGCTCAGTGCTCAGGGTCCTGGATGCTCAGAACTCAGGGTGCAGGGTGCTTAGTACTCAGGGTGCTCAGTGCTCAGTACACAGGGTGCTGGGTGCTCAGTGCTCGGGGTGCTTGGTGCTCAGTGCTCAGTACTCAGGGTGCTGGGTGTTCAGTGCTCGCGGTGCTGGGTGCTCAGTACTCAGCGTTCTGGGTGCTCAGTACTCAGGGTGCTGGGTGCTCAGTGCTCAGGGTGCTGGGTGCTCAGTGCTCAGGGTGCTGGGTGCTCAGTGCTCGGGTTCTGGGTGCTCAGTGCTCAGTACTCAGGGTGCTGGGTGCTCAGTGCTCAGGGTGCTGGGTGCTCACTGCTCAGGGTGCTGGGTGCTCAGTGCTCAGGGTGCTGGGTACTCAGTGCTCAGGGTACTGGGTGCTCAGTACTCAGGGTGCTGGGTGCTCAGTGCTCAGGGTGCTGGGTGCTCACTGCTGAGGGTGTTGGGTGCTCAGTGCTCAGGGTGCTGGGTACTCAGTGCTCAGGGTACTGGGTGCTCAGTACTCAGGGTGCTGGGTGCTCAGCGCTCAGGGTGCTGGGTGCTCAGTGCTCGGGGTGCTGGGTGCTCAGTGCTCGGGGTGCTGGGTGCTGAGTGCTCGGGGTGCTCGGTGCTCAGTACTCAGGGTGCTGTATGTTCAGTGTTCAGGGTGCTGGGTGCTCAGTACTCAGGGTGCTCGGTGCTTAGTACTCAGGGTGCTGGGTGCTCAGTACTTCGGGTGCTGGGTGCTCAGTGCTCGGGGTGCTCGGTGCTCAGTACTCAGTGCTCAGGGTGCTCACTGCTCAGTGCTCAGAGTGCTGGGTGTTCAGTACTCAGGGTGCTGGGTGCTCAGTACTCAGGGGGCTGGGTGCTCAGTACTCTGGGTGCTCGGTGCTCAGTGCTCAGGGTGCTGGGTGCTCAGTATTCAGGGTGCTGGGTGCTCAGTACTCAGGGTGCTGGGTGCTCAGTGCTCAGGGTGCTGGGTACTCAGTGCTCAGGGTGCTCGGTGCTCAGTACTCGGGGTGCTGGGTGCTCATTCTCTGGGTGCTGGGTGCTCAGTGCTCAGGGTGCTGGGTGCTCAGTACTCAGGGTGCTGGGTGCTCAGTGCTCAGGGTGCTGGGTGCTCTGTACTCAGGGTGCTGGGTGCTCAGTGCTCTGGGTGCTGGGTGCTCAGTACTCAGGGTGCTGGGTGCTCAGTGCTCAGGGTGCTGGGTGCTCAGTACTCAGGGTGCTGGGAGCTCAGTGCTCAGGGTGATCGGTGCTCAGTACTCAGGGTGCTCAGTACTCAGGGTACTGGGTGCTCAGTGCTCGGGGTGCTGGGAGCTCAGTACTCAGGGTGCTGGGTGCTCAGTGCTCAGGGTGATCGGTGCTCAGTACTCAGGGTGCTGGGTGCTCAGTGCTCAGGGTGCTGGGTGTTCAGTCCACAGGGTGCTCAGTGCTCAGGGTGCTGGGTGCTCAGTGCTCAGGGTGCTGGGTGTTCAGTGCTCGGGGTGCTGGGTGCTCAGTGCTCAGGGTGCTGGGTGCTCAGTGCTCAGTGCTCAGGGTGCTGGTTGCTCAGTACTCAGGGTGCTGGGTGCTCAGTACTCAGGGTGCTAGGTGCTCAGTGCTCAGGGTGCTAGGTGCTCAGAACTCAGGGTGCTGGGTGATCAGTGCTCGGGGTGCTGGGTGCTCAGTGCTCAGGGTGCTGGGTGCTCAGTGCTCAGGGTGCTGGGTGCTCAGTACTCAGGGTGCTGGGTGCTCAGTGCTCAGGGTGCTCGGTGCTCAGTACTCAAGGTGCTGGGTGCTCAGTGCTCAGTGTGCTGGGTGCTCAGTGCTCAGGGTGCTCAGTGCTCAGGGTGCTGGGTGTTCAGTACTCAGGGTGCTGGGTGCTCAGTACTCAGGGTGCTGGGTGCTCAGTACTCAGGGTGCTGGGTGCTCAGTGCTCAGGGTGCTCGGTGCTCAGTACTCAGGGTGCTGGGTGCTCAGTACTCAGGGTGCTGGGTGCTCAGTGCTCAGGGTTCTGGGTGCTCAGTGCTCGGGTTGATCGGTGCTCAGTACTCAGGGTGCTGGGTGCTCAGTGCTCGGGGTGCTCGGAGCTCAGTACTCAGGGTGCTGGGTGCTCAGTGCTCGGGGTGATCGGTGCTCAGTACTCAGGGTGGTGGGTGCTCAGCGCTCGGGGTGCTCGGTGCTCAGTACGTTGGGTGCTCACTACTCAGGGTGCTGGCTGCTCAGTGCTCAGGGTGCTGGGTGCTCAGTGCTCAGGGTGCTGGGTGCTCAGTGCTCAGGGTGCTGGGTGCTCAGTACTCAGGGTGCTGGGTGCTCAGTGCTCGGGGTGCTGGGTGCTCAGTGCTCAGGGTGCTGGGTGCTCAGTACTCAGGGTGCTGGGTGCTCAGTACTCGGGGTGCTGGGTGCTCAGTACTCGGGGTGCTGGGTGCTCAGTACTCATGGTGCTGGGTGCTCTGTACTCGGGAGCTGGGTGCTCAGTGCTCAGGGTGCTGGGTGCTTAGTGCTCGGTGTGCTGGGTGCTCAGTGCTCAGTAATCAGGGTGCTGGGTGCTCAGTGCTCAGTACTCAGGGTGCTGGGTGCTCAGTGCTCAGGGTGCTGTGTGCTCAGTGCTCAGGGTGCTGGGTGCTCAGTGCTCAGGGTGCTGGGTGCTCAGTGCTCAGGGTGCTCGGTGCTTAGTACTCAGGGTGCTCGTTGCTCGGGATGCTGGGTGCTCAGTGCTCAGGTTGCTGGGTGCTCAGTGCTCGGGGTGCTGGGTGCTCAGTACTCGGGGTGCTCGGTGCTCAGTTCTCAGGGTGCTGGGTGCTCAGTGCTCGGGGTGCTGGGTGCTCAGTACTCAGGGTGCTGGGTGCTCGGTGCTCAGTACGCTGGGTGCCCCGTACTCAGGGTGCTGGCTGCTCAGTACACAGGGTGCTCGGTGCTCAGTACTCAGGGTGCTGGGTGCTCAGTGATCGGGGTGCTGGGTGCTCATTACTCAGGGTGCTGGGTGCTCAGTACTCGGTGTGCTCAGTGCTTGTGGTGCTGGGTGCTCAGTACTCAGGGTGCTCAGTGCTTGGGGTGTTGGGTGCTCAGTACTCAGGGTGCTGGGTGCTCAATGCTCAGGGTGCTGGGTGCTCAGTACTCAGGGTGCTGGGTGCTCAGTACTCAGGGTGCTGGGTGCTCAGTGCTCGGGGTGCGGGGTGCTTAGTGCTCGGGGTGCTGGGTGCTCAGTGCTCGGGTTGCTGGGTGCTCAGTGCTCGGGGTTCTGGGTCATCAGTGCTCGGGGCGACGGGTGCTCAGTGCTCGGGGTGCTGGGTGCTCAGTACTCAGGGTGCTCAGTACTCAGGCTGCTGGGTGCTCAGTGCTCAGGGTGCTGGGTGCTCAGTGCTCGGGGTGCTGGGTGCTCAGTGCTCGGGGTGCTGGGTGCTCAGTGCTCGGGGTGCTGGGTGCTCAGTACTCAGGGTGCTGGGTGCTCAGTGCTCGGGGTGCTGGGTGCTCAGTACTCAGGGTGCTGGGTGCTCGGTGCTCAGTACGCTGGGTGCTCAGTACTCAGGGTGCTGGCTGCTCAGTACACAGGGTGCTCGGTGCTCAGTACTCAGGGTGCTGGGTGCTCAGTGCTCGGGGTGCTGGGTGCTCAGTGCTCGGGGTGCTCATTGCTCAGGGTGATGGGTGCTCAGTACTCAGGGTGCTGGGTGCTCAGTACACACGGTGCTCAGTGCTCAGTACTCAGGGTGCTCAGTGCTCAGTACTCAGAGTGCTCAGTGCTCAGCGTGCTGGGTGCTCAGTGCTCGGGGTGCTGGGTGCTCAGTGCTCAGGGTGCTGGGTGCTCAGTACTCAGTGTGCTCAGTACTCAGGCTGCTGGGTGCTCAGTGCTCAGGGTGCTGGGTGCTCAGTGCTAAGGGTGCTGGGTGCTCAGTACTCAGGGTGTTGGGTGCTCGGTGCTCAGTACACAGGGTGCTGAGTGCTCAGTGCTCGGGGTGTTGGGTGCTCAGTGCTCAGGGTGCTGGGTGCTCAGTACACAGGGTGCTGAGTGCTCAGTGCTCGGGGTGTTGGGTGCTCAGTGCTCGGGGTGCTGGGTGCTCAGTGCTCAGGGTGCTGGGTGCTCAGTACTCAGGGTGCTCAGTACTCAGGCTACTGGGTGCTCAGTGCTCGGGGTGCTGGGTGCTCAGTGCTCGGGGTGCTGGGTGCTCAGTGCTAGGGGTGCTGGGTGCTCAGTACTCGGGTTGCTCGGTGCTCAGTACTCAGGGTGCTGGGTGCTCAGTGCTCAGGGTGCTGGGTGCTCAGTACTCAGGGTGCTGGGTGCTCGGTGCTCAGTAAGCTGGGTGCTCAGTACTCAGGGTGCTGGCTGCTCAGTACTCAGGGTGCTCGGTGCTCAGTACTCAGGGTGCTGGGTGCTCAGTGCTCGGGGTGCTGGGTGCTCATTACTCAGGGTGCTGGGTGCTCAGTACTCAAGGTGCTCAGTGCTTGGGGTGCTGGGTGCTCAGTACTCAGGGTGCTCAGTGCTTGGGGTATTGGGTGCTCAGTACTCAGGGTGCTGTGTGCTCAGTGCTCAGGGTGCTGGGTGCTCAGTACTCAGGGTGCTGGGTGCTCAGTACTCAGGGTGCTGGGTGCTCAGTGCTCTGGGTGCTGGGTCCTCAGTGCTCGGGGTGCTGGGTGCTCAGTGCTCGGGGTGCTGGGTGCTCAGTGCTCAGGGTGCTGGGTGCTCAGTGCTCAGGGTGCTGGGTGCTCAGTGCTCGGGGTGCTGGGTGCTCAGTGCTCGGGGTGCTGGGTGCTCAGTGCTCGTGGTGCTCGGTGCTCAGTGCTCGGGGTGCTGTGTGCTCAGTACTCGGGGTGCTCAGTGCTCAGTACTCAGGGTGCTGGGTGCTCAGTGCTCAGGGTGCTGGGTGCTCAGTGCTCGGGGTGCTGGCTGCTCGGTGCTCAGGTTGCTGGGTGCTCAGTACTCGGGGTGCTGGGTGCTCAGTACTCGGGGTGCTGGGTGCTCAGTACTCAGGGTGCTGGGTGCTCGGTGCTCAGGGTGCTGGGTCCTCAGTGCTCAGGGTGCTGGGTGCTCAGTGCTCAGGGTGCTCGGTGCTTAGTACTCAGGGTGCTCGTTGCTCAGGGTGCTGGGTGCTCAGTGCTCGGGCTGCTGGGTGCTCAGTGCTCGGGTTGCTGGGTGCTCAGTACTCGGGGTGCTCGGTGCTCAGTACTCAGGGTGCTGGGTTCTCAGTGCTCGGGGTGCTGGGTGCTCAGTGCTCGGGTTGCTGGGTGCTCAGTACTCGGGGTGCTGGGTGCTCAGTACTCGGGGTGCTGGGTGCTCAGTACTCAGGGTGCTGGGTGCTCGGTGCTCAGGGTGCTGGGTCCTCAGTGCTCAGGGTGCTGGGTGCTCAGTGCTCGGGGTGCTGGGTGTTCAGTGCTCGGGGTGCTGGGTGCTCAGTGCTCAGGGTGCTGGGTGCTCAGTGCTCAGTGCTCAGGGTGCTGGTTGCTCAGTACTCAGGGTGCTGGGTGCTCAGTACTCAGGGTGCTAGGTGCTCAGTGCTCAGGGTGCTAGGTGCTCAGAACTCAGGGTGCTGGGTGATCAGTGCTCGGGGTGCTGGGTGCTCAGTGCTCAGGGTGCTGGGTGCTCAGTGCTCAGGGTGCTGGGTGCTCAGTACTCAGGGTGCTGGGTGCTCAGTGCTCAGGGTGCTCGGTGCTCAGTACTCAAGGTGCTGGGTGCTCAGTGCTCAGTGTGCTGGGTGCTCAGTGCTCAGGGTGCTCAGTGCTCAGGGTGCTGGGTGTTCAGTACTCAGGGTGCTGGGTGCTCAGTACTCAGGGTGCTGGGTGCTCAGTACTCAGGGTGCTGGGTGCTCAGTGCTCAGGGTGCTCGGTGCTCAGTACTCAGGGTGCTGGGTGCTCAGTACTCAGGGTGCTGGGTGCTCAGTGCTCAGGGTTCTGGGTGCTCAGTGCTCGGGTTGATCGGTGCTCAGTACTCAGGGTGCTGGGTGCTCAGTGCTCGGGGTGCTCGGAGCTCAGTACTCAGGGTGCTGGGTGCTCAGTGCTCGGGGTGATCGGTGCTCAGTACTCAGGGTGGTGGGTGCTCAGCGCTCGGGGTGCTCGGTGCTCAGTACGTTGGGTGCTCACTACTCAGGGTGCTGGCTGCTCAGTGCTCAGGGTGCTGGGTGCTCAGTGCTCAGGGTGCTGGGTGCTCAGTGCTCAGGGTGCTGGGTGCTCAGTACTCAGGGTGCTGGGTGCTCAGTGCTCGGGGTGCTGGGTGCTCAGTGCTCAGGGTGCTGGGTGCTCAGTACTCAGCGTGCTGGGTGCTCAGTACTCGGGGTGCTGGGTGCTCAGTACTCGGGGTGCTGGGTGCTCAGTACTCATGGTGCTGGGTGCTCTGTACTCGGGAGCTGGGTGCTCAGTGCTCAGGGTGCTGGGTGCTTAGTGCTCGGTGTGCTGGGTGCTCAGTGCTCAGTAATCAGGGTGCTGGGTGCTCAGTGCTCAGTACTCAGGGTGCTGGGTGCTCAGTGCTCAGGGTGCTGTGTGCTCAGTTCTCAGGGTGCTGGGTGCTCAGTGCTCAGGGTGCTGGGTGCTCAGTGCTCAGGGTGCTCGGTGCTTAGTACTCAGGGTGCTCGTTGCTCGGGATGCTGGGTGCTCAGTGCTCAGGTTGCTGGGTGCTCAGTGCTCGGGGTGCTGGGTGCTCAGTACTCGGGGTGCTCGGTGCTCAGTTCTCAGGGTGCTGGGTGCTCAGTGCTCGGGGTGCTGGGTGCTCAGTACTCAGGGTGCTGGGTGCTCGGTGCTCAGTACGCTGGGTGCCCCGTACTCAGGGTGCTGGCTGCTCAGTACACAGGGTGCTCGGTGCTCAGTACTCAGGGTGCTGGGTGCTCAGTGATCGGGGTGCTGGGTGCTCATTACTCAGGGTGCTGGGTGCTCAGTACTCGGTGTGCTCAGTGCTTGTGGTGCTGGGTGCTCAGTACTCAGGGTGCTCAGTGCTTGGGGTGTTGGGTGCTCAGTACTCAGGGTGCTGGGTGCTCAATGCTCAGGGTGCTGGGTGCTCAGTACTCAGGGTGCTGGGTGCTCAGTACTCAGGGTGCTGGGTGCTCAGTGCTCGGGGTGCGGGGTGCTTAGTGCTCGGGGTGCTGGGTGCTCAGTGCTCGGGTTGCTGGGTGCTCAGTGCTCGGGGTTCTGGGTCATCAGTGCTCGGGGCGACGGGTGCTCAGTGCTCGGGGTGCTGGGTGCTCAGTACTCAGGGTGCTCAGTACTCAGGCTGCTGGGTGCTCAGTGCTCAGGGTGCTGGGTGCTCAGTGCTCGGGGTGCTGGGTGCTCAGTGCTCGGGGTGCTGGGTGCTCAGTGCTCGGGGTGCTGGGTGCTCAGTACTCAGGGTGCTGGGTGCTCAGTGCTCGGGGTGCTGGGTGCTCAGTACTCAGGGTGCTGGGTGCTCGGTGCTCAGTACGCTGGGTGCTCAGTACTCAGGGTGCTGGCTGCTCAGTACACAGGGTGCTCGGTGCTCAGTACTCAGGGTGCTGGGTGCTCAGTGCTCGGGGTGCTGGGTGCTCAGTGCTCGGGGTGCTCATTGCTCAGGGTGATGGGTGCTCAGTACTCAGGGTGCTGGGTGCTCAGTACACACGGTGCTCAGTGCTCAGTACTCAGGGTGCTCAGTGCTCAGTACTCAGAGTGCTCAGTGCTCAGCGTGCTGGGTGCTCAGTGCTCGGGGTGCTGGGTGCTCAGTGCTCAGGGTGCTGGGTGCTCAGTACTCAGTGTGCTCAGTACTCAGGCTGCTGGGTGCTCAGTGCTCAGGGTGCTGGGTGCTCAGTGCTAAGGGTGCTGGGTGCTCAGTACTCAGGGTGTTGGGTGCTCGGTGCTCAGTACACAGGGTGCTGAGTGCTCAGTGCTCGGGGTGTTGGGTGCTCAGTGCTCAGGGTGCTGGGTGCTCAGTACACAGGGTGCTGAGTGCTCAGTGCTCGGGGTGTTGGGTGCTCAGTGCTCAGGGTGCTGGGTGCTCAGTACTCAGGGTGCTCAGTACTCAGGCTACTGGGTGCTCAGTGCTCGGGGTGCTGGGTGCTCAGTGCTCGGGGTGCTGGGTGCTCAGTGCTAGGGGTGCTGGGTGCTCAGTACTCGGGTTGCTCGGTGCTCAGTACTCAGGGTGCTGGGTGCTCAGTGCTCAGGGTGCTGGGTGCTCAGTACTCAGGGTGCTGGCTGCTCAGTACTCAGGGTGCTCGGTGCTCAGTACTCAGGGTGCTGGGTGCTCAGTGCTCGGGGTGCTGGGTGCTCATTACTCAGGGTGCTGGGTGCTCAGTACTCAAGGTGCTCAGTGCTTGGGGTGCTGGGTGCTCAGTACTCAGGGTGCTCAGTGCTTGGGGTATTGGGTGCTCAGTACTCAGGGTGCTGTGTGCTCAGTGCTCAGGGTGCTGGGTGCTCAGTACTCAGGGTGCTGGGTGCTCAGTACTCAGGGTGCTGGGTGCTCAGTGCTCTGGGTGCTGGGTCCTCAGTGCTCGGGGTGCTGGGTGCTCAGTGCTCGGGGTGCTGGGTGCTCAGTGCTCAGGTTGCTGGGTGCTCAGTGCTCAGGGTGCTGGGTGCTCACTGCTCGGGGTGCTGGGTGCTCAGTGCTCGGGGTGCTGGGTGCTCAGTGCTCGTGGTGCTCGGTGCTCAGTGCTCGGGGTGCTGTGTGCTCAGTACTCGGGGTGCTCAGTGCTCAGTACTCAGGGTGCTGGGTGCTCAGTGCTCAGGGTGCTGGGTGCTCAGTGCTCGGGGTGCTGGCTGCTCGGTGCTCAGGTTGCTGGGTGCTCAGTACTCGGGGTGCTGGGTGCTCAGTACTCGGGGTGCTGGGTGCTCAGTACTCAGGGTGCTGGGTGCTCGGTGCTCAGGGTGCTGGGTCCTCAGTGCTCAGGGTGCTGGGTGCTCAGTGCTCAGGGTGTTCGGTGCTTAGTACTCAGGGTGCTCGTTGCTCAGGGTGCTGGGTGCTCAGTGCTCGGGCTGCTGGGTGCTCAGTGCTCGGGTTGCTGGGTGCTCAGTACTCGGGGTGCTCGGTGCTCAGTACTCAGGGTGCTGGGTTCTCAGTGCTCGGGGTGCTGGGTGCTCAGTGCTCGGGTTGCTGGGTGCTCAGTACTCGGGGTGCTGGGTGCTCAGTACTCGGGGTGCTGGGTGCTCAGTACTCAGGGTGCTGGGTGCTCGGTGCTCAGGGTGCTGGGTCCTCAGTGCTCAGGGTGCTGGGTGCTCAGTGCTCAGGGTGCTCGGTGCTTAGTACTCAGGGTGCTCGTTGCTCAGGGTGCTGGGTGCTCAGTGCTCGGGCTGCTGGGTGCTCAGTGCTCGGGTTGCTGGGTGCTCAGTACTCGGGGTGCTCGGTGCTCAGTACTCAGGGTGCTGGGTTCTCAGTGCTCGGGGTGCTGGGTGCTCAGTACTCAGGGTGCTGGGTGCTCGGTGCTCAGTACGCTGGGTGCTCAGTACTCAGTGTGCTGGCTGCTCAGTACACAGGGTGCTCGGTGCTCAGTACTCAGGGTGCTGGGTGCTCAGTGCTCGGGGTGCTGTGTGCTCATTACTCAGGGTGCTGGGTGCTCAGTACTCAGTGTGCTCAGTGCTTGGGGTGCTGGTTTCTCAGTACTCAGGGTGCTCAGTGCTTGGGGTGTTGGGTGCTCAGTACTCAGGGTGCTGGGTGCTCAATGCTCAGGGTGCTGGGTGCTCAGTACTCAGGGTGCTGGGTGCTAAGTACTCAGGGTGCTGGGTGCTCAGTGCTCGGGGTGCTGGGTGCTTAGTGCTCGGGGTGCTGGGTGCTCAGTGCTCGGGGTGCTGGGTGCTCAGTACTCGGGGTGCTGGGTGCTCAGTACTCAGGGTACTGGGTGCTCGGGGCTCAGGGTGCTGGGTCCTCAGTGCTCAGGGTGCTGGGTGCTCAGTGCTCAGGGTGCTCGGTGCTTAGTACTCAGGGTGCTCGTTGCTCAGGGTGCTGGGTGCTCAGTGCTCGGGCTGCTGGGTGCTCAGTGCTCTGGTTGCTGGGTGCTCAGTACTCGGGGTGCTCGGTGCTCAGTACTCAGGGTGCTGGGTGCTCAGTGCTCCAGGTGCTGGGTGCTCAGTACTCAGGGTGCTGGGTGCTCGGTGCTCAGTAAGCTGGGTGCTCAGAACTCAGTGTGCTGGCTGCTCAGTACACAGGGTTCTCGGTGCTCAGTACTCAGGGTGCTGGGTGCTCAGTGCTCGGGGTGCTGTGTGCTCATTACTCAGGGTGCTGGGTGCTCAGTACTCAGTGTGCTCAGTGCTTGGGGTGCTGGGTGCTCAGTACTCAGGGTGCTCAGTGCTTGGGGTTTTGGGTGCTCAGTACTCAGGGTGCTGGGTGCTCAATGCTCAGGGTGCTGGGTGCTCAGTACTCAGGGTGCTGGGTGCTAAGTACTCAGGGTGCTGGGTGCTCAGTGCTCGGGGTGCTGGGTGCTTAGGGCTCGGGTTGCTGGGTGCTCAGTGCTCGGGGTGCTGGGTGCTCAGTGCTCGGGGTGCTGGGTGCTCAGTGCTCGGGGCGCTGGGTGCTCAGTGCTCGGGGTGCTCGGAGCTCAGTACTCAGGGTGCTGGGTGCTCAGTGCTCGGGGTGCTCGGTGCTCAGTACTCAGGGTTCTGGGTGCTCAGTGCTCAGGGTGCTCGGTGCTCAGTACGTTGGGTGCTCACTACTCAGGGTGCTGGGTGCTCAGTGCTCAGGGTGCTGGGTGCTCAGTGCTCCGGGTGCTAGGTGCTTAGTGCTCGGGGTGCTGGGTGCTCAGTGCTCGGGGTGCTGGGTGCTCAGTGCTCGGGGTGCTCGGTGCTCAGTGCTCGGGGTGCTGGGTGCTCAGTACTCGGGGTGCTCAGTGCTCAGTACCCGGGGTGCTGGGTGCTCAGTGCTCAGGGTGCTGGGTGCTCAGTGCTCGGGGTGCTGGCTGCTCGGTGCTCAGGTTGCTGGGTGCTCAGTACTCGGGGTGCTGGGTGCTCAGTACTCGGGGTGCTGGGTGCTCATTGCTCGGGGTGCTCGGTGCTCAGTACTCAGGGTGCTGGGTGCTCAGTGCTCGGGGTGCTCAGTACTCAGGGTGCTGTGTGTTCAGTGCTAAGGGTGCTGGGTGCTCAGTGCTCAGGGTGCTGTGTGCTCAGTGCTCGGGGTGCTGGGTGCTCAGTACTCGGGGTGCTGGGTGCTCTGTACTCAGGGAGCTGGGTGCTTGGTGCTCAGGGTGCTGGGTCCTCAGTGCTCAGGGTGCTGGGTGCTCAGTGCTCAGGGTGCTCGGTGCTTAGTACTCAGGGTGCTCGTTGCTCGGGATGCTGGGTGCTCAGTGCTCAGGTTGCTGGGTGCTCAGTGCTCGGGGTGCTGGGTGCTCAGTACTCGGGGTGCTCGGTGCTCAGTTCTCAGGGTGCTGGTTGCTCAGTGCTCGGGGTGCTGGGTGCTCAGTGCTCGGGGTGCTCGGTGCTCAGTGCTCGGGGTGCTGGGTGCTCAGTGCTCCGGGTGCTAGGTGCTTAGTGCTCGGGGTGCTGGGTGCTCAGTGCTCGGGGTGCTGGGTGCTCAGTGCTCGGGGTGCTCGGTGCTCAGTGCTCAGGGTGCTGGGTGCTCAGTGCTCCGGGTGCTAGGTGCTTAGTGCTCGGGGTGCTGGGTGCTCAGTGCTCGGGGTGCTGGGTGCTCAGTACTCAGGGTGCTGGGTGCTCGGTGCTCAGTACGCTGGGTGCTCAGTACTCAGGGTGCTGGCTGCTCAGTACACAGGGTGCTCGGTGCTCAGTACTCAGGGTGCTGGGTGCTCAGTGCTCGGGGTGCTGGGTGCTCAGTGCTCGGGGTGCTCATTGCTCAGGGTGATGGGTGCTCAGTACTCAGGGTGCTGGGTGCTCAGTACACACGGTGCTCAGTGCTCAGTACTCAGGGTGCTCAGTGCTCAGTACTCAGAGTGCTCAGTGCTCAGCGTGCTGGGTGCTCAGTGCTCGGGGTGCTGGGTGCTCAGTGCTCAGGGTGCTGGGTGCTCAGTACTCAGGGTGCTCAGTACTCAGGCTGCTGGGTGCTCAGTGCTCAGGGTGCTGGGTGCTCAGTGCTAAGGGTGCTGGGTGCTCAGTACTCAGGGTGTTGGGTGCTCGGTGCTCAGTACACAGGGTGCTGAGTGCTCAGTACTCGGGGTGTTGGGTGCTCAGTGCTCGGGCTGCTGGGTGCTCAGTACTCAGGGTGTTGGGTGCTCGGTGCTCAGTACACAGGGTGCTGAGTGCTCAGTGCTCGGGGTGTTGGGTGCTCAGTGCTCGGGCTGCTGGGTGCTCAGTGCTCAGGGTGCTGGGTGCTCAGTACTCAGGGTGCTCAGTACTCAGTCTACTGGGTGCTCAGTGCTCGGGGTGCTGGGTGCTCAGTGCTCGGGGTGCTGGGTGCTCAGTGCTAGGGGTGCTGGGTGCTCAGTACTCGGGTTGCTCGGTGCTCAGTACTCAGGGTGCTGGGTGCTCAGTGCTCAGGGTGCTGGGTGCTCAGTACTCAGGGTGCTGGGTGCTCGGTGCTCAGTAAGCTGGGTGCTCAGTACTCAGGGTGCTGGCTGCTCAGTACTCAGGGTGCTCGGTGCTCAGTACTCAGGGTGCTGGGTGCTCAGTGCTTGGGGTGCTGGGTGCTCATTACTCAGGGTGCTGGGTGCTCAGTACTCAAGGTGCTCAGTGCTTGGGGTGCTGGGTGCTCAGTACTCAGGGTGCTCAGTGCTTGGGGTATTGGGTGCTCAGTACTCAGGGTGCTGTGTGCTCAGTGCTCAGGGTGCTGGGTGCTCAGTACTCAGGGTGCTGGGTGCTCAGTACTCAGGGTGCTGGGTGCTCAGTGCTCTGGGTGCTGGGTCCTCAGTGCTCGGGGTGCTGGGTGCTCAGTGCTCGGGGTGCTGGGTGCTCAGTGCTCAGGGTGCTGGGTGCTCAGTGCTCAGGGTGCTGGGTGCTCAGTGCTCGGGGTGCTGGGTGCTCAGTGCTCGGGGTGCTGGGTGCTCAGTGCTCGGGGTGCTCGGTGCTCAGTGCTCGGGGTGCTGGGTGCTCAGTACTCGGGGTGCTCAGTGCTCAGTACTCAGGGTGATGGGTGCTCAGTGCTCAGGGTGCTGGGTGCTCAGTGCTCGGGGTGCTGGCTGCTCGGTGCTCAGGTTGCTGGGTGCTCAGTACTCGGGGTGCTGGGTGCTCAGTACTCGGGGTGCTGGGTGCTCAGTACTCAGGGTGCTGGGTGCTCGGTGCTCAGGGTGCTGGGTCCTCAGTGCTCAGGGTGCTGGGTGCTCAGTGCTCAGGGTGCTCGGTGCTTAGTACTCAGGGTGCTCGTTGCTCAGGGTGCTGGGTGCTCAGTGCTCGGGCTGCTGGGTGCTCAGTGCTCGGGTTGCTGGGTGCTCAGTACTCGGGGTGCTCGGTGCTCAGTACTAAGGGTGCAGGGTTCTCAGTGCTCGGGGTGCTGGGTGCTCAGTACTCAGGGTGCTGGGTGCTCGGTGCTCAGTACGCTGGGTGCTCAGTACTCAGTGTGCTGGCTGCTCAGTACACAGGGTGCTCGGTGCTCAGTACTCAGGGTGCTGGGTGCTCAGTGCTCGGGGTGCTGTGTGCTCATTACTCAGGGTGCTGGGTGCTCAGTACTCAGTGTGCTCAGTGCTTGGGTTGCTGGTTTCTCAGTACTCAGGGTGCTCAGTGCTTGGGGTGTTGGGTGCTCAGTACTCAGGGTGCTGGGTGCTCAATGCTCAGGGTGCTGGGTGCTCAGTACTCAGGGTGCTGGGTGCTAAGTACTCAGGGTGCTGGGTGCTCAGTGCTCGGGGTGCTCGGTGCTTAGTGCTCGGGGTGCTGGGTGCTCAGTGCTCGGGGTGCTGGGTGCTCAGTACTCGGGGTGCTGGGTGCTCAGTACTCAGGGTACTGGGTGCTCGGTGCTCAGGGTGCTGGGTCCTCAGTGCTCAGGGTGCTGGGTGCTCAGTGCTCAGGGTGCTCGGTGCTTAGTACTCAGGGTGCTCGTTGCTCAGGGTGCTGGGTGCTCAGTGCTCGGGCTGCTGGGTGCTCAGTGCTCGGGTTGCTGGGTGCTCAGTACTCGGGGTGCTCGGTGCTCAGTACTCAGGGTGCTGGGTGCTCAGTGCTCGGGGTGCTGGGTGCTCACTACTCAGGGTGCTGGGTGCTCGGTGCTCAGTAAGCTGGGTGCTCAGAACTCAGTGTGCTGGCTGCTCAGTACACAGGGTGCTCGGTGCTCAGTACTCAGGGTGCTGGGTGCTCAGTGCTCGGGGTGCTGTGTGCTCATTACTCAGGGTGCTGGGTGCTCAGTACTCAGTGTGCTCAGTGCTTGGGGTGCTGGGTGCTCAGTACTCAGGGTGCTCAGTGCTTGGGGTTTTGGGTGCTCAGTACTCAGGGTGCTGGGTGCTCAATGCTCAGGGTGCTGGGTGCTCAGTACTCAGGGTGCTGGGTGCTAAGCACTCAGGGTGCTGGGTGCTCAGTGCTCGGGGTGCTGGGTGCTTAGGGCTCGGGTTGCTGGGTGCTCAGTGCTCGGGGTGCTGGGTGCTCAGTGCTCGGGGTGCTGGGTGCTCAGTGCTCGGGGTGCTGGGTGCTCAGTGCTCGGGGTGCTGGGTGCTCAGTGCTCGGGGCGCTGGGTGCTCAGTGCTCGGGGCGCTGGGTGCTCAGTGCTCGGGGTGCTGGGAGCTCAGTACTCAGGGTGCTGGGTGCTCAGTGCTCGGGGTGCTCGGTGCTCAGTACTCAGGGTGCTGGGTGCTCAGTGCTCAGGGTGCTCGGTGCTCAGTACGTTGGGTGCTCACTACTCAGGGTGCTGGGTGCTCAGTGCTCAGGGTGATGGGTGCTCAGTGCTCCGGGTGCTAGGTGCTTAGTGCTCGGGGTGCTGGGTGCTCAGTGCTCGGGGTGCTGGGTGTTCAGTGCTCGGGGTGCTCGGTGCTCAGTGCTCGGGGTGCTGGGTGCTCAGTACTCGGGGTGCTCAGTGCTCAGTACCCGGGGTGCTGGGTGCTCAGTGCTCAGGGTGCTGGGTGCTCAGTGCTCGGGGTGCTGGCTGCTCGGTGCTCAGGTTGCTGGGTGCTCAGTACTCGGGGTGCTGGGTGCTCAGTACTCGGGGTGCTGGGTGCTCATTGCTCGGGGTGCTCGGTGCTCAGTACTCAGGGTGCTGGGTGCTCAGTGCTCGGGGTGCTCAGTACTCAGGGTGCTGTGTGTTCAGTGCTAAGGGTGCTGGGTGCTCAGTGCTCAGGGTGCTGTGTGCTCAGTGCTCGGGGTGCTGGGTGCTCAGTACTCGGGGTGCTGGGTGCTCTGTACTCAGGGAGCTGGGTGCTTGGTGCTCAGGGTGCTGGGTCCTCAGTGCTCAGGGTGCTGGGTGCTCAGTGCTCAGGGTGCTCGGTGCTTAGTACTCAGGGTGCTCGTTGCTCGGGATGCTGGGTGCTCAGTGCTCAGGTTGCTGGGTGCTCAGTGCTCGGGGTGCTGGGTGCTCAGTACTCGGGGTGCTCGGTGCTCAGTTCTCAGGGTGCTGGTTGCTCAGTGCTCGGGGTGCTGGGTGCTCAGTGCTCGGGGTGCTCGGTGCTCAGTGCTCGGGGTGCTGGGTGCTCAGTGCTCCGGGTGCTAGGTGCTTAGTGCTCGGGGTGCTGGGTGCTCAGTGCTCGGGGTGCTGGGTGCTCAGTGCTCGGGGTGCTCGGTGCTCAGTGCTCAGGGTGCTGGGTGCTCAGTGCTCCGGGTGCTAGGTGCTTAGTGCTCGGGGTGCTGGGTGCTCAGTGCTCGGGGTGCTGGGTGCTCAGTACTCAGGGTGCTGGGTGCTCGGTGCTCAGTACGCTGGGTGCTCAGTACTCAGGGTGCTGGCTGCTCAGTACACAGGGTGCTCGGTGCTCAGTACTCAGGGTGCTGGGTGCTCAGTGCTCGGGGTGCTGGGTGCTCAGTGCTCGGGGTGCTCATTGCTCAGGTTGATGGGTGCTCAGTACTCAGGGTGCTGGGTGCTCAGTACACACGGTGCTCAGTGCTCAGTACTCAGGGTGCTCAGTGCTCAGTACTCAGAGTGCTCAGTGCTCAGCGTGCTGGGTGCTCAGTGCTCGGGGTGCTGGGTGCTCAGTGCTCAGGGTGCTGGGTGCTCAGTACTCAGGGTGCTCAGTACTCAGGCTGCTGGGTGCTCAGTGCTCAGGGTGCTGGGTGCTCAGTGCTAAGGGTGCTGGGTGCTCAGTACTCAGGGTGTTGGGTGCTCGGTGCTCAGTACACAGGGTGCTGAGTGCTCAGTACTCGGGGTGTTGGGTGCTCAGTGCTCGGGCTGCTGGGTGCTCAGTACTCAGGGTGTTGGGTGCTCGGTGCTCAGTACACAGGGTGCTGAGTGCTCAGTGCTCGGGGTGTTGGGTGCTCAGTGCTCGGGCTGCTGGGTGCTCAGTGCTCAGGGTGCTGGGTGCTCAGTACTCAGGGTGCTCAGTACTCAGTCTACTGGGTGCTCAGTGCTCGGGGTGCTGGGTGCTCAGTGCTCGGGGTGCTGGGTGCTCAGTGCTAGGGGTGCTGGGTGCTCAGTACTCGGGTTGCTCGGTGCTCAGTACTCAGGGTGCTGGGTGCTCAGTGCTCAGGGTGCTGGGTGCTCAGTACTCAGGGTGCTGGGTGCTCGGTGCTCAGTAAGCTGGGTGCTCAGTACTCAGGGTGCTGGCTGCTCAGTACTCAGGGTGCTCGGTGCTCAGTACTCAGGGTGCTGGGTGCTCAGTGCTTGGGGTGCTGGGTGCTCATTACTCAGGGTGCTGGGTGCTCAGTACTCAAGGTGCTCAGTGCTTGGGGTGCTGGGTGCTCAGTACTCAGGGTGCTCAGTGCTTGGGGTATTGGGTGCTCAGTACTCAGGGTGCTGTGTGCTCAGTGCTCAGGGTGCTGGGTGCTCAGTACTCAGGGTGCTGGGTGCTCAGTACTCAGGGTCCTGGGTGCTCAGTGCTCTGGGTGCTGGGTCCTCAGTGCTCGGGGTGCTGGGTGCTCAGTGCTCGGGGTGCTGGGTGCTCAGTGCTCAGGGTGCTGGGTGCTCAGTGCTCAGGGTGCTGGGTGCTCAGTGCTCGGGGTGCTGGGTGCTCAGTGCTCGGGGTGCTGGGTGCTCAGTGCTCGGGGTGCTCGGTGCTCAGTGCTCGGGGTGCTGGGTGCTCAGTACTCGGGGTGCTCAGTGCTCAGTACTCAGGGTGATGGGTGCTCAGTGCTCAGGGTGCTGGGTGCTCAGTGCTCGGGGTGCTGGCTGCTCGGTGCTCAGGTTGCTGGGTGCTCAGTACTCGGGGTGCTGGGTGCTCAGTACTCGGGGTGCTGGGTGCTCAGTACTCAGGGTACTGGGTGCTCGGTGCTCAGGGTGCTGGGTCCTCAGTGCTCAGGGTGCTGGGTGCTCAGTGCTCAGGGTGCTCGGTGCTTAGTACTCAGGGTGCTCGTTGCTCAGGGTGCTGGGTGCTCAGTGCTCGGGCTGCTGGGTGCTCAGTGCTCGGGTTGCTGGGTGCTCAGTACTCGGGGTGCTCGGTGCTCAGTACTAAGGGTGCAGGGTTCTCAGTGCTCGGGGTGCTGGGTGCTCAGTACTCAGGGTGCTGGGTGCTCGGTGCTCAGTACGCTGGGTGCTCAGTACTCAGTGTGCTGGCTGCTCAGTACACAGGGTGCTCGGTGCTCAGTACTCAGGGTGCTGGGTGCTCAGTGCTCGGGGTGCTGTGTGCTCATTACTCAGGGTGCTGGGTGCTCAGTACTCAGTGTGCTCAGTGCTTGGGTTGCTGGTTTCTCAGTACTCAGGGTGCTCAGTGCTTGGGGTGTTGGGTGCTCAGTACTCAGGGTGCTGGGTGCTCAATGCTCAGGGTGCTGGGTGCTCAGTACTCAGGGTGCTGGGTGCTAAGTACTCAGGGTGCTGGGTGCTCAGTGCTCGGGGTGCTCGGTGCTTAGTGCTCGGGGTGCTGGGTGCTCAGTGCTCGGGGTGCTGGGTGCTCAGTACTCAGGGTACTGGGTGCTCGGTGCTCAGGGTGCTGGGTCCTCAGTGCTCAGGGTGCTGGGTGCTCAGTGCTCAGGGTGCTCGGTGCTTAGTATTCAGGGTGCTCGTTGCTCAGGGTGCTGGGTGCTCAGTGCTCGGGCTGCTGGGTGCTCAGTGCTCGGGTTGCTGGGTGCTCAGTACTCGGGGTGCTCGGTGCTCAGTACTCAGGGTGCTGGGTGCTCAGTGCTCGGGGTGCTGGGTGCTCAGTACTCAGGGTGCTGGGTGCTCGGTGCTCAGTAAGCTGGGTGCTCAGAACTCAGTGTGCTGGCTGCTCAGTACACAGGGTGCTCGGTGCTCAGTACTCAGGGTGCTGGGTGCTCAGTGCTCGGGGTGCTGTGTGCTCATTACTCAGGGTGCTGGGTGCTCAGTACTCAGTGTGCTCAGTGCTTGGGGTGCTGGGTGCTCAGTACTCAGGGTGCTCAGTGCTTGGGGTTTTGGGTGCTCAGTACTCAGGGTGCTGGGTGCTCAATGCTCAGGGTGCTGGGTGCTCAGTACTCAGGGTGCTGGGTGCTAAGCACTCAGGGTGCTGGGTGCTCAGTGCTCGGGGTGCTGGGTGCTTAGGGCTCGGGTTGCTGGGTGCTCAGTGCTCGGGGTGCTGGGTGCTCAGTGCTCGGGGTGCTGGGTGCTCAGTGCTCGGGGTGCTGGGTGCTCAGTGCTCGGGGTGCTGGGTGCTCAGTGCTCGGGGCGCTGGGTGCTCAGTGCTCGGGGCGCTGGGTGCTCAGTGCTCGGGGTGCTGGGAGCTCAGTACTCAGGGTGCTGGGTGCTCAGTGCTCGGGGTGCTCGGTGCTCAGTACTCAGGGTGCTGGGTGCTCAGTGCTCAGGGTGCTCGGTGCTCAGTACGTTGGGTGCTCACTACTCAGGGTGCTGGGTGCTCAGTGCTCAGGGTGATGGGTGCTCAGTGCTCCGGGTGCTAGGTGCTTAGTGCTCGGGGTGCTGGGTGCTCAGTGCTCGGGGTGCTGGGTGTTCAGTGCTCGGGGTGCTCGGTGCTCAGTGCTCGGGGTGCTGGGTGCTCAGTACTCGGGGTGCTCAGTGCTCAGTACCCGGGGTGCTGGGTGCTCAGTGCTCAGGGTGCTGGGTGCTCAGTGCTCGGGGTGCTGGCTGCTCGGTGCTCAGGTTGCTGGGTGCTCAGTACTCGGGGTGCTGGGTGCTCAGTACTCGGGGTGCTGGGTGCTCATTGCTCGGGGTGCTCGGTGCTGAGTACTCAGGGAGCTGGGTGCTCAGTGCTCGGGGTGCTCAGTACTCAGGGTGCTGTGTGTTCAGTGCTAAGGGTGCTGGGTGCTCAGTGCTCAGGGTGCTGTGTGCTCAGTGCTCGGGGTGCTGGGTGCTCAGTACTCGGGGTGCTGGGTGCTCTGTACTCAGGGAGCTGGGTGCTCGGTGCTCAGGGTGCTGGGTCCTCAGTGCTCAGTGTGCTGGGTGCTCAGTGCTCAGGGTGCTCGGTGCTTAGTACTCAGGGTGCTCGTTGCTCGGGATGCTGGGTGCTCAGTGCTCAGGTTGCTGGGTGCTCAGTGCTCGGGGTGCTGGGTGCTCAGTACTCGGGGTGCTCGGTGCTCAGTTCTCAGGGTGCTGGGTGCTCAGTGCTCGGGGTGCTGGGTGCTCAGTACTCAGGGTGCTGGGTGCTCGGTGCTCAGTACGCTGGGTGCCCAGTACTCAGGGTGCTGGCTGCTCAGTACACAGGGTGCTCGGTGCTCAGTACTCAGGGTGCTGGGTGCTCAGTGATCGGGGTGCTGGGTGCTCATTACTCAGGGTGCTGGGTGCTCAGTACTCAGTGTGCTCAGTGCTTGTGGTGCTGGGTGCTCAGTACTCAGGGTGCTCAGTGCTTGGGGTGTTGGGTGCTCAGTACTCAGGGTGCTGGGTGCTCAATGCTCAGGGTGCTGGGTGCTCAGTACTCAGGGTGCTGGGTGCTCAGTACTCAGGGTGCTGGGTGCTCAGTGCTCGGGGTGCGGGGTGCTTAGTGCTCAGGGTGCTGGGTGCTCAGTGCTCGGGGTGCTGGGTGCTCAGTGCTCGGGGTTCTGTGTCATCAGTGCTCGGGGCGCCGGGTGCTCAGTGCTCGGGGCGCTGGGTGCTCAGTGCTCGGGGTGCTCGGAGCTCAGTACTCAGAGTGCTGGGTGCTCAGTGCTCGGGGTGCTCGGTGCTCAGTACTCAGGGTGCTGGGTGCTCAGTACTCGGGGTGCTCGGTGCTCAGTACGTTGGGTGCTCACTACTCAGGGTGCTGGGTGCTCAGTGCTCAGGGTGCTGGGTGCTCAGTGCTCAGGGTGCTGGGTGCTCAGTGCTCAGGGTGCTGGGTGCTCAGTACTCAGGGTGCTGGGTGCGCAGTGCTCGGGGCGCTGGGTGCTCAGTGCTCAGGGTGCTGGGTGCTCAGTGCTCAGGGTGCTGGGTGCTCAGTACTCGGGGTGCTGGGTGCTCAGTACTCAGGGTGCTGGGTGCTCAGTACTCAGAGTGCTGGGTGATCAGTACTCGGGTGCTGGGTGCTCAGTGCTCAGGGTGCTGGGTGCTCAGTGCTCGGGGTGCTGGGTGCACAGTGCTCAGTACTCAGGGTGCTGGGTGCTCAGTGCTCGGGGTGCTGGGTGCTCAGTGCTCAGTACTCAGGGTGCTGGGTGCTCAGTGCTCAGGGTGCTGGGTGCTCAGTGATCAGGGTGCTGGGTGCTCAGTGCTCAGGGTGCTGGGTACTCAGTGCTTAGTACTCAGGGTGCTGGGTGCTCAGTGCTCGGGGTGCTGGGTGCTCAGTGTTCAGTACTCGGGGTGCTGGGTGCTCAGTGCTCAGGGTGCTGGGTGCTCAGTGCTCAGGGTGCTAGGTGCTTAGTACTCAGGGTGCTCGGTCCTCAGTGCTCAGGGTGCTGGGTGCTCAGTACTCAGGGTGCTGGGTGCTCAGTGCTCAGGGTGCTCAGTGCTCAGTACTCAGGGTGCTCGGTGCTCAGTGCTCAGGGTGCTCAGTGCTCAGTACTCAGGGTGCTCAGTGTTCAGTGCTCTGGGTGCTGGGTGCTCAGTGCTCAGGGTGCTGGGTGCTCAGTGCTCAGGGTGCTGGGTGCTCAGTACTCAGGGTGCTCAGTGCTCAGGGTGCTGCGTGCTCAGTGCTCGGGGTGCTGGGTACTCAGTGCTCAGTACACAGGGTGCTGAGTGCTCAGTGCTCGGGGTGCTGGGTGCTCAGTGCTCGATGTGCTGGATGCTCAGTACTCAGGGTGCTGGGTGCTCAGTGCTCAGGGTGCTGGGTGCTCAGTACTCAGGGTGCTGGGTCCTCAGTGCTCAGCGCGCTGGGTGCTCAGTGCTCGGGGTGCTCAGTACTCAGGGTGCTGTGTGTTCAGTGCTCAGGGTACTGGGTGCTCAGTACTCAGGGTGCTCGGTGCTTAGTACTCAGGGTGCTGGGTGCTCAGTAATCCGGGTGCTGGGTGCTCAGTGCTCGGGGTGCTCGGTGCTCAGTGCTCAGGTTGCTGGGTGCTCAGTACTCAGGGTGCTCATTGCTCAGGGTGCTGGGTGCTCAGTACTCAGGGTGCTGGGTGCTCAGTACACAGGGTGCTCAGTGCTCAGTACTCAGGGTGCTCAGTGCTCAGTACTCAGGGTGCTCAGTTCTCAGCGTGCTGGGTGCTCAGTGCTCGGGGTGCTGGGTGCTCAGTGCTCGGGGTGCTGGGTGCTCAGTACTCGGGGTGCTCAGTACTCAGGCTGCTGGGTGCTCAGTGCTCAGGGTGCTGGGTGCTCAGTGCTCAGGGTGCTGGGTGCTCAGTGCTCGGGGTGCTGGGTGCTCAGTGCTCGGGGTGCTGGGTGCTCAGTGCTCGGGGTGCTGGGTGCTCAGTACTCAGGGTGCTGGGTGCTCAGTGCTCGGGGTGCTGGGTGCTCAGTACTCAGGGTGCTGGGTGCTCGGTGCTCAGTACGCTGGGTGCTCAGTACTCAGGGTGCTGGCTGCTCAGTACACAGGGTGCTCGGTGCTCAGTACTCAGGGTGCTGGGTGCTCAGTGCTCGGGGTGCTGGGTGCTCAGTACTCAGGGTGCTCATTGCTCAGGGTGATGGGTGCTCAGTACTCAGGGTGCTGGGTGCTCAGTACACAGGGTGCTCAGTGCTCAGTACTCAGGGTGCTCAGTGCTCAGTACTCAGGGTGCTCAGTGCTCAGCGTGCAGGGTGCTCAGTGCTCGGGGTGCTGGGTGCTCAGTGCTCAGGGTGCTGGGTGCTCAGTACTCAGGGTGCTCAGTACTCAGGCTGCTGGGTGCTCAGTGCTCAGGGTGCTGGGTGCTCAGTGCTAAGGGTGCTGGGTGTTCAGTACTCAGGGTGTTGGGTGCTCGGTGCTCAGTACACAGGGTGCTGAGTGCTCAGTGCTCGGGGTGTTGGGTGCTCAGTGCTCGGGGTGCTGGGTGCTCAGTGCTCAGGGTGCTGGGTGCTCAGTGCTCGGGGTGCTGGGTGCTCAGTGCTAGGGGTGCTGGGTGCTCAGTACTCGGGTTGCTCGGTGCTCAGTACTCAGGGTGCTGGGTGCTCAGTGCTCAGGGTGCTGGGTGCTCAGTACTCAGGGTGCTGCGTGCTCGGTGCTCAGTAAGCTGGGTGCTCAGTACTCAGGGTGCTGGCTGCTCATTACTCATGGTGCTGGGTGCTCAGTACTCAAGGTGCTCAGTGCTTGGGGTGCTGGGTGCTCAGTACTCAGGGTGCTCAGTGCTTGGGGTTTGGGTGCTCAGTACTCAGGGTGCTGTGTGCTCAGTGCTCAGGGTGCTGGGTGCTCAGTACTCAGGGTGCTGGGTGCTCAGTACTCAGGGTGCTGGGTGCTCAGTGCTCTGGGTGCTGGGTGCTCAGTGCTCGGGGTGATCGGTGCTCAGTACTTAGGGTGCTGGGTGCTCAGTGCTCGGGGTGCTTGGTGCTCAGTACGTTGGGTGCTCACTACTCGGGGTGGTGGGTGCTCAGTGCTCGGTGTGATCGGTGCTCAGTACTTAGGGTGCTGGGTGCTCAGTGCTCGGGGTGCTCGGTGCTCAGTACGTTGGGTGCTCACTACTCAGGGTGCTGGGTGCTCAGTTCTCAGGGTGCTGGGTGCTCAGTACTCAGGGTGCTGGGTGCTCAGTACTCAGGGTGCTCAGTGCTTGGGGTGTTGGGTGCTCAGTACTCAGGGTGCTGGGTGCTCAGTGCTCAGGGTGCTGGGTGCTCAGTACTCAGGGTGCTGGGTGCTCAGTACTCAGGGTGCTGGGTGTTCAGTACTCAGGGTGCTGGGTGCTCAGTACTCGGGGTGCTGGGTGTTCAGTACTCAGGGTGCTGGGTGCTCAGTGCTCAGGGTGCTGGGAGCTCAGTAGTCAGGGTGCTTGGTGCTCAGTACTCAGGGTGCTGGGTGCTCAGTTCTCGGGGTGCTCGGTGCTCAGTACTCAGTGCTCAGGGTGCTCAGTGCTCAGTGCTCAGGGTGCTGGGTGTTCAGTACTCAGGGTGCTCAGTACTCAGGGTGCTGGGTGCTCAGTGCTCAGGGTGCTGGGTGCTCAGTACTCGGGGTGCTCGGTGCTCAGTGCTCAGGGTGCTGGGTGCTCAGTACTCAGGGTGCTGGGTGCTCAGTGCTCAGGGTGCTCGGTGCTCAGTACTCGGGGTGCTGGGTGCTCATTCTCGGGGTGCGGGGTGCTCAGTGCTCGGGGTGCTGGGTGCTCAGTACTCAGGGTGCTGGGTGCTCAGTGCTCAGGGTGCTGGGTGCTCAGTACTCAGGGTGCTGGGTGCTCAGTGCTCAGGGTGCTGGGTGCTCAGTACTCAGGGTGCTGGGTGCTCAGTGCTCAGCGTGCTGGGTGCTCAGTACTCAGGGTGCTGGGAGCTCAGTGCTCAGGGTGATCGGTGCTCAGTACTCAGGGTGCTCATTACTCAGGGTGCTGGGTGCTCAGTGCTCAGGGTGCTGGGTGCGCAGTACTCAGGGTGCTGGGTGCTCAGTGCTCGGGGTTCTGGGTGCTCAGTGCTCAGGGTGATCGGTGCTCAGTACTCAGGGTGCTGGGTGCTCAGTGCTCAGGGTGCTCGGTGCTCAGTGCTCAGGGTGCTGGGTGCTCAGTACTCAGGGTGCTCAGTGCTTGGGGTGTTGGGTGCTCAGTACTCAGGGTGCTGGGTGCTCAGTGCTCAGGGTGCTGGGTGCTCAGTACTCAGGGTGCTGGGTGCTCAGTACTCAGGGTGCTGGGTGTTCAGTACTCAGGGTGCTGGGTGCTCAGTACTCGGGGTGCTGGGTGTTCAGTACTCAGGGTGCTGGGTGCTCAGTGCTCAGGGTGCTGGGAGCTCAGTAGTCAGGGTGCTTGGTGCTCAGTACTCAGGGTGCTGGGTGCTCAGTTCTCGGGGTGCTCGGTGCTCAGTACTCAGTGCTCAGGGTGCTCAGTGCTCAGTGCTCAGGGTGCTGGGTGTTCAGTACTCAGGGTGCTGGGTGCTCAGTACTCAGGGTGCTGGGTGCTCAGTGCTCAGGGTGCTGGGTGCTCAGTACTCGGGGTGCTCGGTGCTCAGTGCTCAGGGTGCTGGGTGCTCAGTACTCAGGGTGCTGGGTGCTCAGTGCTCAGGGTGCTCGGTGCTCAGTACTCGGGGTGCTGGGTGCTCATTCTCGGGGTGCGGGGTGCTCAGTGCTCGGGGTGCTGGGTGCTCAGTACTCAGGGTGCTGGGTGCTCAGTGCTCAGGGTGCTGGGTGCTCAGTACTCAGGGTGCTGGGTGCTCAGTGCTCAGGGTGCTGGGTGCTCAGTACTCAGGGTGCTGGGTGCTCAGTGCTCAGCGTGCTGGGTGCTCAGTACTCAGGGTGCTGGGAGCTCAGTGCTCAGGGTGATCGGTGCTCAGTACTCAGGGTGCTCATTACTCAGGGTGCTGGGTGCTCAGTGCTCAGGGTGCTGGGTGCGCAGTACTCAGGGTGCTGGGTGCTCAGTGCTCGGGGTTCTGGGTGCTCAGTGCTCAGGGTGATCGGTGCTCAGTACTCAGGGTGCTGGGTGCTCAGTGCTCAGGGTGCTCGGTGCTCAGTGCTCAGGGTGCTGGGTGCTCAGTACTCAGGGTGCTGGGTGCTCAGTACTCAGGGTGCTGGGTGCTCAGTGCTCGGGGTGCTGGGTGCTCAGTACTCAGGGTGCTGGGTGCTCGGTGCTCAGTACGCTGGGTGCTCAGTACTCAGGGTGCTGGCTGCTCAGTACACAGGGTGCTCGGTGCTCAGTACTCAGGGTGCTGGGTGCTCAGTGCTCGGGGTGCTGGGTGCTCAGTACTCAGGGTGCTCATTGCTCAGGGTGATGGGTGCTCAGTACTCAGGGTGCTGGGTGCTCAGTACACAGGGTGCTCAGTGCTCAGTACTCAGGGTGCTCAGTGCTCAGTACTCAGGGTGCTCAGTGCTCAGCGTGCAGGGTGCTCAGTGCTCGGGGTGCTGGGTGCTCAGTGCTCAGGGTGCTGGGTGCTCAGTACTCAGGGTGCTCAGTACTCAGGCTGCTGGGTGCTCAGTGCTCAGGGTGCTGGGTGCTCAGTGCTAAGGGTGCTGGGTGTTCAGTACTCAGGGTGTTGGGTGCTCGGTGCTCAGTACACAGGGTGCTGAGTGCTCAGTGCTCGGGGTGTTGGGTGCTCAGTGCTCGGGGTGCTGGGTGCTCAGTGCTCAGGGTGCTGGGTGCTCAGTGCTCGGGGTGCTGGGTGCTCAGTGCTAGGGGTGCTGGGTGCTCAGTACTCGGGTTGCTCGGTGCTCAGTACTCAGGGTGCTGGGTGCTCAGTGCTCAGGGTGCTGGGTGCTCAGTACTCAGGGTGCTGCGTGCTCGGTGCTCAGTAAGCTGGGTGCTCAGTACTCAGGGTGCTGGCTGCTCATTACTCATGGTGCTGGGTGCTCAGTACTCAAGGTGCTCAGTGCTTGGGGTGCTGGGTGCTCAGTACTCAGGGTGCTCAGTGCTTGGGGTTTGGGTGCTCAGTACTCAGGGTGCTGTGTGCTCAGTGCTCAGGGTGCTGGGTGCTCAGTACTCAGGGTGCTGGGTGCTCAGTACTCAGGGTGCTGGGTGCTCAGTGCTCTGGGTGCTGGGTGCTCAGTGCTCGGGGTGATCGGTGCTCAGTACTTAGGGTGCTGGGTGCTCAGTGCTCGGGGTGCTTGGTGCTCAGTACGTTGGGTGCTCACTACTCGGGGTGGTGGGTGCTCAGTGCTCGGTGTGATCGGTGCTCAGTACTTAGGGTGCTGGGTGCTCAGTGCTCGGGGTGCTCGGTGCTCAGTACGTTGGGTGCTCACTACTCAGGGTGCTGGGTGCTCAGTTCTCAGGGTGCTGGGTGCTCAGTACTCAGGGTGCTGGGTGCTCAGTACTCAGGGTGCTCAGTGCTTGGGGTGTTGGGTGCTCAGTACTCAGGGTGCTGGGTGCTCAGTGCTCAGGGTGCTGGGTGCTCAGTACTCAGGGTGCTGGGTGCTCAGTACTCAGGGTGCTGGGTGTTCAGTACTCAGGGTGCTGGGTGCTCAGTACTCGGGGTGCTGGGTGTTCAGTACTCAGGGTGCTGGGTGCTCAGTGCTCAGGGTGCTGGGAGCTCAGTAGTCAGGGTGCTTGGTGCTCAGTACTCAGGGTGCTGGGTGCTCAGTTCTCGGGGTGCTCGGTGCTCAGTACTCAGTGCTCAGGGTGCTCAGTGCTCAGTGCTCAGGGTGCTGGGTGTTCAGTACTCAGGGTGCTGGGTGCTCAGTACTCAGGGTGCTGGGTGCTCAGTGCTCAGGGTGCTGGGTGCTCAGTACTCGGGGTGCTCGGTGCTCAGTGCTCAGGGTGCTGGGTGCTCAGTACTCAGGGTGCTGGGTGCTCAGTGCTCAGGGTGCTCGGTGCTCAGTACTCGGGGTGCTGGGTGCTCATTCTCGGGGTGCGGGGTGCTCAGTGCTCGGGGTGCTGGGTGCTCAGTACTCAGGGTGCTGGGTGCTCAGTGCTCAGGGTGCTGGGTGCTCAGTACTCAGGGTGCTGGGTGCTCAGTGCTCAGGGTGCTGGGTGCTCAGTACTCAGGGTGCTGGGTGCTCAGTGCTCAGCGTGCTGGGTGCTCAGTACTCAGGGTGCTGGGAGCTCAGTGCTCAGGGTGATCGGTGCTCAGTACTCAGGGTGCTCATTACTCAGGGTGCTGGGTGCTCAGTGCTCAGGGTGCTGGGTGCGCAGTACTCAGGGTGCTGGGTGCTCAGTGCTCGGGGTTCTGGGTGCTCAGTGCTCAGGGTGATCGGTGCTCAGTACTCAGGGTGCTGGGTGCTCAGTGCTCAGGGTGCTCGGTGCTCAGTGCTCAGGGTGCTGGGTGCTCAGTACTCAGGGTGCTGGGTGTTCAGTACTCAGGGTGCTGGGTGCTCAGTACTCGGGGTGCTGGGTGCTCAGTACTCGGGTGCTGGGTGCTCAGTGCTCAGGGTGCTGGGTGCTCAGTGCTCGGGGTGCGGGGTGCTCAGTGCTCAGTACTCAGGTTGCTGGGTGCTCAGTGCTCGGGGTGCAGGGTGCTCAGTGCTCAGGGTGCTGGGTGCTCAGTGCTCGGGGTGCTGGGTGCTCAGTGCTCAGTACTCAGGGTGCTGGGTGCTCAGTTCTCGGGGTGCTGGGTGCTCAGTGCTCAGTACTCAGGGTGCTGGGTGCTCAGTGCTCAGGGTGCTGGGTGCTCAGTGCTCGGGGTGCTGGGTGCTCAGTACTCAGGGTGCTGGGTGCTCAGTACTCCGGGTGCTGTGTGCTCAGTTCTCGGGGTGCTCGGTGCTCAGTACTCAGTGCTCAGGGTGCTCAGTGCTCAGTGCTCAGGGTGCTGGGTGCTCAGTACTCAGGGTGCTGGGTGCTCAGTGCTCAGCGTGCTGGGTGCTCAGTACTCAGCGTGCTGGGAGCTCAGTGCTCAGGGTGATGGGTTCTCAGTACTCAGGGTGCTCATTACTCAGGGTGCTGGGTGCTCAGTGCTCGGGGTGCTGGGTGCTTAGTACTCAGGGTGCTGGGTGCTCAGTGCTCGGGGTTCTGGGTGCTCAGTGCTCAGGGTGATCGGTGCTCAGTACTCAGGCTGCTGGGTGCTCAGTGCTCAGGGTGCTCGGTGCTCAGTGCTCAGGGTGCTGGGTGCTCAGTACTCGGGGTGCTGGGTGTTCAGTACTCAGGGTGCTGGGTGCTCAGTACTCGGGGTGCTGGGTGTTCAGTACTCAGGGTGATGGGTACTCAGTGCTCAGGGTGCTCAGTACTCGGGTGCTGGGTGCTCAGTGCTCAGGGTGCTGGGTGCTCAGTGCTCGGGGTGCTGGGTGCTCAGTGCTCAGTACTCAGGGTGCTGGGTGCTCATTGCTCGGGGTGCAGGGTGCTCAGTGCTCAGGGTGCTGGGTGCTCAGTGCTCGGGGTGCTGGGTGCTCAGTGCTCAGTACTCAGGGTGCTGGGTGATCAGTGCTCGGGGTGCTGGGTGCTCAGTGCTCAGTACTCAGGGTGCTGGGTGCTCAGTGCTCAGGGTGCTGGGTGCTCAGTGCTCGGGGTGCTGGGTGCTCAGTAGTCAGGGTGCTGGGTGCTCAGTACTCCGGGTGCTGGGTGCTCAGTTCTCGGGGTGCTCGGTGCTCAGTACTCAGTGCTCAGGGTGCTCAGTGCTCAGTGCTCAGGGTGCTGGGTGTTCAGTACTCAGGGTGCTGGGTGCTCAGTCCTCAGGGTGCTGGGTGCTCAGTGCTCAGGGTGCTGGGTGCTCAGTACTCGGGGTGCTCGGTGCTCAGTGCTCAGAGTGCTGGGTGCTCAGTACTCAGGGTGCTGGGTGCTCAGTGCTCGGGGTGCTGGGTGCTCAGTACTCGGGGTGCTGGGTGCTCATTCTCGGGGTGATCGGTGCTCAGTACTTAGGGTGCTGGGTGCTCAGTGCTCGGGGTGCTCGGTGCTCAGTACGTTGGGTGCTCACTACTCAGGGTGCTGGGTGCTCAGTGCTCGGGGTGATCGGTGCTCAGTACTTAGGGTGCTGGGTGCTCAGTGCTCTGGGTGCTCGGTGCTCAGTACGTTGTGTGCTCACTACTCAGGGTGCTGGGTGCTCAGTTCTCAGGGTGCTGGGTGCTCAGTACTCAGGGTGCTGGGTGCTCAGTACTCAGGGTGCTCAGTGCTTGGGGTGTTGGGTGCTCAGTACTCAGGGTGCTGGGTGCTCAGTGCTCAGGGTGCTGGGCGCTCAGTACTCAGGGTGCTGGGTGCTCAGTACTCAGGGTGCTGGGCGTTCAGTACTCAGGGTGCTGGGTGCTCAGTACTCGGGGTGCTGGGTGTTCAGTACTCAGGGTGCTGGGTGCTCAGTGCTCAGGGTGCTGGGTGCTCAGTAGTCAGGGTGCTTGGTGCTCAGTACTCAGGGTGCTGGGTGCTCAGTTCTCGGGGTGCTCGGTGCTCAGTACTCAGTGCTCAGGGTGCTCAGTGCTCAGTACTCAGGGTGCTGGGTGCTCAGTGCTCAGGGTGCTGGGTGCTCAGTGATCAGGGTGCTGGGTGCTCAGTGCTCAGGGTGCTGGGTACTCAGTGCTTAGTACTCAGGGTGCTGGGTGCTCAGTGCTCGGGGTGCTGGGTGCTCAGTGTTCAGTACTCGGGGTGCTGGGTGCTCAGTGCTCAGGGTGCTGGGTGCTCAGTGCTCAGGGTGCTAGGTGCTTAGTACTCAGGGTGCTCGGTCCTCAGTGCTCAGGGTGCTGGGTGCTCAGTACTCAGGGTGCTGGGTGCTCAGTGCTCAGGGTGCTCAGTGCTCAGTACTCAGGGTGCTCGGTGCTCAGTGCTCAGGGTGCTCAGTGCTCAGTACTCAGGGTGCTCAGTGTTCAGTGCTCTGGGTGCTGGGTGCTCAGTGCTCAGGGTGCTGGGTGCTCAGTGCTCAGGGTGCTGGGTGCTCAGTACTCAGGGTGCTCAGTGCTCAGGGTGCTGCGTGCTCAGTGCTCGGGGTGCTGGGTACTCAGTGCTCAGTACACAGGGTGCTGAGTGCTCAGTGCTCGGGGTGCTGGGTGCTCAGTGCTCGATGTGCTGGATGCTCAGTACTCAGGGTGCTGGGTGCTCAGTGCTCAGGGTGCTGGGTGCTCAGTACTCAGGGTGCTGGGTCCTCAGTGCTCAGCGCGCTGGGTGCTCAGTCCTCGGGGTGCTCAGTACTCAGGGTGCTGTGTGTTCAGTGCTCAGGGTACTGGGTGCTCAGTACTCAGGGTGCTCGGTGCTTAGTACTCAGGGTGCTGGGTGCTCAGTAATCCGGGTGCTGGGTGCTCAGTGCTCGGGGTGCTCGGTGCTCAGTGCTCAGGTTGCTGGGTGCTCAGTACTCAGGGTGCTCATTGCTCAGGGTGCTGGGTGCTCAGTACTCAGGGTGCTGGGTGCTCAGTACACAGGGTGCTCAGTGCTCAGTACTCAGGGTGCTCAGTGCTCAGTACTCAGGGTGCTCAGTTCTCAGCGTGCTGGGTGCTCAGTGCTCGGGGTGCTGGGTGCTCAGTGCTCGGGGTGCTGGGTGCTCAGTACTCGGGGTGCTCAGTACTCAGGCTGCTGGGTGCTCAGTGCTCAGGGTGCTGGGTGCTCAGTGCTCAGGGTGCTGGGTGCTCAGTGCTCGGGGTGCTGGGTGCTCAGTGCTCGGGGTGCTGGGTGCTCAGTGCTCGGGGTGCTGGGTGCTCAGTACTCAGGGTGCTGGGTGCTCAGTGCTCGGGGTGCTGGGTGCTCAGTACTCAGGGTGCTGGGTGCTCGGTGCTCAGTACGCTGGGTGCTCAGTACTCAGGGTGCTGGCTGCTCAGTACACAGGGTGCTCGGTGCTCAGTACTCAGGGTGCTGGGTGCTCAGTGCTCGGGGTGCTGGGTGCTCAGTACTCAGGGTGCTCATTGCTCAGGGTGATGGGTGCTCAGTACTCAGGGTGCTGGGTGCTCAGTACACAGGGTGCTCAGTGCTCAGTACTCAGGGTGCTCAGTGCTCAGTACTCAGGGTGCTCAGTGCTCAGCGTGCAGGGTGCTCAGTGCTCGGGGTGCTGGGTGCTCAGTGCTCAGGGTGCTGGGTGCTCAGTACTCAGGGTGCTCAGTACTCAGGCTGCTGGGTGCTCAGTGCTCAGGGTGCTGGGTGCTCAGTGCTAAGGGTGCTGGGTGTTCAGTACTCAGGGTGTTGGGTGCTCGGTGCTCAGTACACAGGGTGCTGAGTGCTCAGTGCTCGGGGTGTTGGGTGCTCAGTGCTCGGGGTGCTGGGTGCTCAGTGCTCAGGGTGCTGGGTGCTCAGTGCTCGGGGTGCTGGGTGCTCAGTGCTAGGGGTGCTGGGTGCTCAGTACTCGGGTTGCTCGGTGCTCAGTACTCAGGGTGCTGGGTGCTCAGTGCTCAGGGTGCTGGGTGCTCAGTACTCAGGGTGCTGCGTGCTCGGTGCTCAGTAAGCTGGGTGCTCAGTACTCAGGGTGCTGGCTGCTCATTACTCATGGTGCTGGGTGCTCAGTACTCAAGGTGCTCAGTGCTTGGGGTGCTGGGTGCTCAGTACTCAGGGTGCTCAGTGCTTGGGGTTTTAGGTGCTCAGTACTCAGGGTGCTGTGTGCTCAGTGCTCAGGGTGCTGGGTGCTCAGTACTCAGGGTGCTGGGTGCTCAGTACTCAGGGTGCTGGGTGCTCAGTGCTCTGGGTGCTGGGTGCTCAGTGCTCGGGGTGATCGGTGCTCAGTACTTAGGGTGCTGGGTGCTCAGTGCTCGGGGTGCTTGGTGCTCAGTACGTTGGGTGCTCACTACTCGGGGTGGTGGGTGCTCAGTGCTCGGTGTGATCGGTGCTCAGTACTTAGGGTGCTGGGTGCTCAGTGCTCGGGGTGCTCGGTGCTCAGTACGTTGGGTGCTCACTACTCAGGGTGCTGGGTGCTCAGTTCTCAGGGTGCTGGGTGCTCAGTACTCAGGGTGCTGGGTGCTCAGTACTCAGGGTGCTCAGTGCTTGGGGTGTTGGGTGCTCAGTACTCAGGGTGCTGGGTGCTCAGTGCTCAGGGTGCTGGGTGCTCAGTACTCAGGGTGCTGGGTGCTCAGTACTCAGGGTGCTGGGTGTTCAGTACTCAGGGTGCTGGGTGCTCAGTACTCGGGGTGCTGGGTGTTCAGTACTCAGGGTGCTGGGTGCTCAGTGCTCAGGGTGCTGGGAGCTCAGTAGTCAGGGTGCTTGGTGCTCAGTACTCAGGGTGCTGGGTGCTCAGTTCTCGGGGTGCTCGGTGCTCAGTACTCAGTGCTCAGGGTGCTCAGTGCTCAGTGCTCAGGGTGCTGGGTGTTCAGTACTCAGGGTGCTGGGTGCTCAGTACTCAGGGTGCTGGGTGCTCAGTGCTCAGGGTGCTGGGTGCTCAGTGCTCGGGGTGCTCGGTGCTCAGTACTCAGGGTGCTGGGTGCTCAGTGCTCAGGGTGCTCGGTGCTCAGTACGTTGGGTGCTCACTACTCAGGGTGCTGGGTGCTCAGTGCTCAGGGTGATGGGTGCTCAGTGCTCCGGGTGCTAGGTGCTTAGTGCTCGGGGTGCTGGGTGCTCAGTGCTCGGGGTGCTGGGTGTTCAGTGCTCGGGGTGCTCGGTGCTCAGTGCTCGGGGTGCTGGGTGCTCAGTACTCGGGGTGCTCAGTGCTCAGTACCCGGGGTGCTGGGTGCTCAGTGCTCAGGGTGCTGGGTGCTCAGTGCTCGGGGTGCTGGCTGCTCGGTGCTCAGGTTGCTGGGTGCTCAGTACTCGGGGTGCTGGGTGCTCAGTACTCGGGGTGCTGGGTGCTCATTGCTCGGGGTGCTTGGTGCTCAGTACGTTGGGTGCTCACTACTCGGGGTGGTGGGTGCTCAGTGCTCGGTGTGATCGGTGCTCAGTACTTAGGGTGCTGGGTGCTCAGTGCTCGGGGTGCTCGGTGCTCAGTACGTTGGGTGCTCACTACTCAGGGTGCTGGGTGCTCAGTTCTCAGGGTGCTGGGTGCTCAGTACTCAGGGTGCTGGGTGCTCAGTACTCAGGGTGCTCAGTGCTTGCGGTGTTGGGTGCTCAGTACTCAGGGTGCTGGGTGCTCAGTGCTCAGGGTGCTGGGTGCTCAGTACTCAGGGTGCTGGGTGCTCAGTACTCAGGGTGCTGGGTGTTCAGTACTCAGGGTGCTGGGTGCTCAGTACTCGGGGTGCTGGGTGTTCAGTACTCAGGGTGCTGGGTGCTCAGTGCTCAGGGTGCTGGGAGCTCAGTAGTCAGGGTGCTTGGTGCTCAGTACTCAGGGTGCTGGGTGCTCAGTTCTCGGGGTGCTCGGTGCTCAGTACTCAGTGCTCAGGGTGCTCAGTGCTCAGTGCTCAGGGTGCTGGGTGTTCAGTACTCAGGGTGCTGGGTGCTCAGTACTCAGGGTGCTGGGTGCTCAGTGCTCAGGGTGCTGGGTGCTCAGTGCTCGGGGTGCTCGGTGCTCAGTACTCAGGGTGCTGGGTGCTCAGTGCTCAGGGTGCTCGGTGCTCAGTACGTTGGGTGCTCACTACTCAGGGTGCTGGGTGCTCAGTGCTCAGGGTGATGGGTGCTCAGTGCTCCGGGTGCTAGGTGCTTAGTGCTCGGGGTGCTGGGTGCTCAGTGCTCGGGGTGCTGGGTGTTCAGTGCTCGGGGTGCTCGGTGCTCAGTGCTCGGGGTGCTGGGTGCTCAGTACTCGGGGTGCTCAGTGCTCAGTACCCGGGGTGCTGGGTACTCAGTGCTCAGGGTGCTGGGTGCTCAGTGCTCGGGGTGCTGGCTGCTCGGTGCTCAGGTTGCTGGGTGCTCAGTACTCGGGGTGCTGGGTGCTCAGTACTCGGGGTGCTGGGTGCTCATTGCTCGGGGTGCTCGGTGCTCAGTACTCAGGGAGCTGGGTGCTCAGTGCTCGGGGTGCTCAGTACTCAGGGTGCTGTGTGTTCAGTGCTAAGGGTGCTGGGTGCTCAGTGCTCAGGGTGCTGTGTGCTCAGTGCTCGGGGTGCTGGGTGCTCAGTACTCGGGGTGCTGGGTGCTCTGTACTCAGGGAGCTGGGTGCTCGGTGCTCAGGGTGCTGGGTCCTCAGTGCTCAGTGTGCTGGGTGCTCAGTGCTCAGGGTGCTCGGTGCTTAGTACTCAGGGTGCTCGTTGCTCGGGATGCTGGGTGCTCAGTGCTCAGGTTGCTGGGTGCTCAGTGCTCGGGGTGCTGGGTGCTCAGTACTCGGGGTGCTCGGTGCTCAGTTCTCAGGGTGCTGGGTGCTCAGTGCTCGGGGTGCTGGGTGCTCAGTACTCAGGGTGCTGGGTGCTCGGTGCTCAGTACGCTGGGTGCCCAGTACTCAGGGTGCTGGCTGCTCAGTACACAGGGTGCTCGGTGCTCAGTACTCAGGGTGCTGGGTGCTCAGTGATCGGGGTGCTGGGTGCTCATTACTCAGGGTGCTGGGTGCTCAGTACTCAGTGTGCTCAGTGCTTGTGGTGCTGGGTGCTCAGTACTCAGGGTGCTCAGTGCTTGGGGTGTTGGGTGCTCAGTACTCAGGGTGCTGGGTGCTCAATGCTCAGGGTGCTGGGTGCTCAGTACTCAGGGTGCTGGGTGCTCAGTACTCAGGGTGCTGGGTGCTCAGTGCTCGGGGTGCGGGGTGCTTAGTGCTCAGGGTGCTGGGTGCTCAGTGCTCGGGGTGCTGGGTGCTCAGTGCTCGGGGTTCTGTGTCATCAGTGCTCGGGGCGCCGGGTGCTCAGTGCTCGGGGCGCTGGGTGCTCAGTGCTCGGGGTGCTTGGAGCTCAGTACTCAGAGTGCTGGGTGCTCAGTGCTCGGGGTGCTCGGTGCTCAGTACTCAGGGTGCTGGGTGCTCAGTACTCGGGGTGCTCGGTGCTCAGTACGTTGGGTGCTCACTACTCAGGGTGCTGGGTGCTCAGTGCTCAGGGTGCTGGGTGCTCAGTGCTCAGGGTGCTGGGTGCTCAGTGCTCAGGGTGCTGGGTGCTCAGTACTCAGGGTGCTGGGTGCGCAGTGCTCGGGGCGCTGGGTGCTCAGTGCTCAGGGTGCTGGGTGCTCAGTGCTCAGGGTGCTGGGTGCTCAGTACTCGGGGTGCTGGGTGCTCAGTACTCAGGGTGCTGGGTGCTCAGTACTCAGAGTGCTGGGTGATCAGTACTCGGGTGCTGGGTGCTCAGTGCTCAGGGTGCTGGGTGCTCAGTGCTCGGGGTGCTGGGTGCACAGTGCTCAGTACTCAGGGTGCTGGGTGCTCAGTGCTCGGGGTGCTGGGTGCTCAGTGCTCAGTACTCAGGGTGCTGGGTGCTCAGTGCTCAGGGTGCTGGGTGCTCAGTGATCAGGGTGCTGGGTGCTCAGTGCTCAGGGTGCTGGGTACTCAGTGCTTAGTACTCAGGGTGCTGGGTGCTCAGTGCTCGGGGTGCTGGGTGCTCAGTGTTCAGTACTCGGGGTGCTGGGTGCTCAGTGCTCAGGGTGCTGGGTGCTCAGTGCTCAGGGTGCTAGGTGCTTAGTACTCAGGGTGCTCGGTCCTCAGTGCTCAGGGTGCTGGGTGCTCAGTACTCAGGGTGCTGGGTGCTCAGTGCTCAGGGTGCTCAGTGCTCAGTACTCAGGGTGCTCGGTGCTCAGTGCTCAGGGTGCTCAGTGCTCAGTACTCAGGGTGCTCAGTGTTCAGTGCTCTGGGTGCTGGGTGCTCAGTGCTCAGGGTGCTGGGTGCTCAGTGCTCAGGGTGCTGGGTGCTCAGTACTCAGGGTGCTCAGTGCTCAGGGTGCTGCGTGCTCAGTGCTCGGGGTGCTGGGTACTCAGTGCTCAGTACACAGGGTGCTGAGTGCTCAGTGCTCGGGGTGCTGGGTGCTCAGTGCTCGATGTGCTGGATGCTCAGTACTCAGGGTGCTGGGTGCTCAGTGCTCAGGGTGCTGGGTGCTCAGTACTCAGGGTGCTGGGTCCTCAGTGCTCAGCGCGCTGGGTGCTCAGTGCTCGGGGTGCTCAGTACTCAGGGTGCTGTGTGTTCAGTGCTCAGGGTACTGGGTGCTCAGTACTCAGGGTGCTCGGTGCTTAGTACTCAGGGTGCTGGGTGCTCAGTAATCCGGGTGCTGGGTGCTCAGTGCTCGGGGTGCTCGGTGCTCAGTGCTCAGGTTGCTGGGTGCTCAGTACTCAGGGTGCTCATTGCTCAGGGTGCTGGGTGCTCAGTACTCAGGGTGCTGGGTGCTCAGTACACAGGGTGCTCAGTGCTCAGTACTCAGGGTGCTCAGTGCTCAGTACTCAGGGTGCTCAGTTCTCAGCGTGCTGGGTGCTCAGTGCTCGGGGTGCTGGGTGCTCAGTGCTCGGGGTGCTGGGTGCTCAGTACTCGGGGTGCTCAGTACTCAGGCTGCTGGGTGCTCAGTGCTCAGGGTGCTGGGTGCTCAGTGCTCAGGGTGCTGGGTGCTCAGTGCTCGGGGTGCTGGGTGCTCAGTGCTCGGGGTGCTGGGTGCTCAGTGCTCGGGGTGCTGGGTGCTCAGTACTCAGGGTGCTGGGTGCTCAGTGCTCGGGGTGCTGGGTGCTCAGTACTCAGGGTGCTGGGTGCTCGGTGCTCAGTACGCTGGGTGCTCAGTACTCAGGGTGCTGGCTGCTCAGTACACAGGGTGCTCGGTGCTCAGTACTCAGGGTGCTGGGTGCTCAGTGCTCGGGGTGCTGGGTGCTCAGTACTCAGGGTGCTCATTGCTCAGGGTGATGGGTGCTCAGTACTCAGGGTGCTGGGTGCTCAGTACACAGGGTGCTCAGTGCTCAGTACTCAGGGTGCTCAGTGCTCAGTACTCAGGGTGCTCAGTGCTCAGCGTGCAGGGTGCTCAGTGCTCGGGGTGCTGGGTGCTCAGTGCTCAGGGTGCTGGGTGCTCAGTACTCAGGGTGCTCAGTACTCAGGCTGCTGGGTGCTCAGTGCTCAGGGTGCTGGGTGCTCAGTGCTAAGGGTGCTGGGTGTTCAGTACTCAGGGTGTTGGGTGCTCGGTGCTCAGTACACAGGGTGCTGAGTGCTCAGTGCTCGGGGTGTTGGGTGCTCAGTGCTCGGGGTGCTGGGTGCTCAGTGCTCAGGGTGCTGGGTGCTCAGTGCTCGGGGTGCTGGGTGCTCAGTGCTAGGGGTGCTGGGTGCTCAGTACTCGGGTTGCTCGGTGCTCAGTACTCAGGGTGCTGGGTGCTCAGTGCTCAGGGTGCTGGGTGCTCAGTACTCAGGGTGCTGCGTGCTCGGTGCTCAGTAAGCTGGGTGCTCAGTACTCAGGGTGCTGGCTGCTCATTACTCATGGTGCTGGGTGCTCAGTACTCAAGGTGCTCAGTGCTTGGGGTGCTGGGTGCTCAGTACTCAGGGTGCTCAGTGCTTGGGGTTTGGGTGCTCAGTACTCAGGGTGCTGTGTGCTCAGTGCTCAGGGTGCTGGGTGCTCAGTACTCAGGGTGCTGGGTGCTCAGTACTCAGGGTGCTGGGTGCTCAGTGCTCTGGGTGCTGGGTGCTCAGTGCTCGGGGTGATCGGTGCTCAGTACTTAGGGTGCTGGGTGCTCAGTGCTCGGGGTGCTTGGTGCTCAGTACGTTGGGTGCTCACTACTCGGGGTGGTGGGTGCTCAGTGCTCGGTGTGATCGGTGCTCAGTACTTAGGGTGCTGGGTGCTCAGTGCTCGGGGTGCTCGGTGCTCAGTACGTTGGGTGCTCACTACTCAGGGTGCTGGGTGCTCAGTTCTCAGGGTGCTGGGTGCTCAGTACTCAGGGTGCTGGGTGCTCAGTACTCAGGGTGCTCAGTGCTTGGGGTGTTGGGTGCTCAGTACTCAGGGTGCTTAGTGCTCAGTGCTCAGGGTGCTGGGTGCTCAGTACTCAGGGTGCTGGGTGCTCAGTACTCAGGGTGCTGGGTGTTCAGTACTCAGGGTGCTGGGTGCTCAGTACTCGGGGTGCTGGGTGTTCAGTACTCAGGGTGCTGGGTGCTCAGTGCTCAGGGTGCTGGGAGCTCAGTAGTCAGGGTGCTTGGTGCTCAGTACTCAGGGTGCTGGGTGCTCAGTTCTCGGGGTGCTCGGTGCTCAGTACTCAGTGCTCAGGGTACTCAGTGCTCAGTGCTCAGGGTGCTGGGTGTTCAGTACTCAGGGTGCTGGGTGCTCAGTACTCAGGGTGCTGGGTGCTCAGTGCTCAGGGTGCTGGGTGCTCAGTACTCGGGGTGCTCGGTGCTCAGTGCTCAGGGTGCTGGGTGCTCAGTACTCAGGGTGCTGGGTGCTCAGTGCTCAGGGTGCTCGGTGCTCAGTACTCGGGGTGCTGGGTGCTCATTCTCGGGGTGCGGGGTGCTCAGTGCTCGGGGTGCTGGGTGCTCAGTACTCAGGGTGCTGGGTGCTCAGTGCTCAGGGTGCTGGGTGCTCAGTACTCAGGGTGCTGGGTGCTCAGTGCTCAGGGTGCTGGGTGCTCAGTACTCAGGGTGCTGGGTGCTCAGTGCTCAGCGTGCTGGGTGCTCAGTACTCAGGGTGCTGGGAGCTCAGTGCTCAGGGTGATCGGTGCTCAGTACTCAGGGTGCTCATTACTCAGGGTGCTGGGTGCTCAGTGCGCAGGGTGCTGGGTGCGCAGTACTCAGGGTGCTGGGTGCTCAGTGCTCGGGGTTCTGGGTGCTCAGTGCTCAGGGTGATCGGTGCTCAGTACTCAGGGTGCTGGGTGCTCAGTGCTCAGGGTGCTCGGTGCTCAGTGCTCAGGGTGCTGGGTGCTCAGTACTCAGGGTGCTGGGTGTTCAGTACTCAGGGTGCTGGGTGCTCAGTACTCGGGGTGCTGGGTGCTCAGTACTCGGGTGCTGGGTGCTCAGTGCTCAGGGTGCTGGGTGCTCAGTGCTCGGGGTGCGGGGTGCTCAGTGCTCAGTACTCAGGTTGCTGGGTGCTCAGTGCTCGGGGTGCAGGGTGCTCAGTGCTCAGGGTGCTGGGTGCTCAGTGCTCGGGGTGCTGGGTGCTCAGTGCTCAGTACTCAGGGTGCTGGGTGCTCAGTTCTCGGGGTGCTGGGTGCTCAGTGCTCAGTACTCAGGGTGCTGGGTGCTCAGTGCTCAGGGTGCTGGGTGCTCAGTGCTCGGGGTGCTGGGTGCTCAGTACTCAGGGTGCTGGGTGCTCAGTACTCCGGGTGCTGTGTGCTCAGTTCTCGGGGTGCTCGGTGCTCAGTACTCAGTGCTCAGGGTGCTCAGTGCTCAGTGCTCAGGGTGCTGGGTGCTCAGTACTCAGGGTGCTGGGTGCTCAGTGCTCAGCGTGCTGGGTGCTCAGTACTCAGCGTGCTGGGAGCTCAGTGCTCAGGGTGATGGGTTCTCAGTACTCAGGGTGCTCATTACTCAGGGTGCTGGGTGCTCAGTGCTCGGGGTGCTGGGTGCTTAGTACTCAGGGTGCTGGGTGCTCAGTGCTCGGGGTTCTGGGTGCTCAGTGCTCAGGGTGATCGGTGCTCAGTACTCAGGCTGCTGGGTGCTCAGTGCTCAGGGTGCTCGGTGCTCAGTGCTCAGGGTGCTGGGTGCTCAGTACTCGGGGTGCTGGGTGTTCAGTACTCAGGGTGCTGGGTGCTCAGTACTCGGGGTGCTGGGTGTTCAGTACTCAGGGTGATGGGTACTCAGTGCTCAGGGTGCTCAGTACTCGGGTGCTGGGTGCTCAGTGCTCAGGGTGCTGGGTGCTCAGTGCTCGGGGTGCTGGGTGCTCAGTGCTCAGTACTCAGGGTGCTGGGTGCTCATTGCTCGGGGTGCAGGGTGCTCAGTGCTCAGGGTGCTGGGTGCTCAGTGCTCGGGGTGCTGGGTGCTCAGTGCTCAGTACTCAGGGTGCTGGGTGATCAGTGCTCGGGGTGCTGGGTGCTCAGTGCTCAGTACTCAGGGTGCTGGGTGCTCAGTGCTCAGGGTGCTGGGTGCTCAGTGCTCGGGGTGCTGGGTGCTCAGTAGTCAGGGTGCTGGGTGCTCAGTACTCCGGGTGCTGGGTGCTCAGTTCTCGGGGTGCTCGGTGCTCAGTACTCAGTGCTCAGGGTGCTCAGTGCTCAGTGCTCAGGGTGCTGGGTGTTCAGTACTCAGGGTGCTGGGTGCTCAGTCCTCAGGGTGCTGGGTGCTCAGTGCTCAGGGTGCTGGGTGCTCAGTACTCGGGGTGCTCGGTGCTCAGTGCTCAGAGTGCTGGGTGCTCAGTACTCAGGGTGCTGGGTGCTCAGTGCTCGGGGTGCTGGGTGCTCAGTACTCGGGGTGCTGGGTGCTCATTCTCGGGGTGATCGGTGCTCAGTACTTAGGGTGCTGGGTGCTCAGTGCTCGGGGTGCTCGGTGCTCAGTACGTTGGGTGCTCACTACTCAGGGTGCTGGGTGCTCAGTGCTCGGGGTGATCGGTGCTCAGTACTTAGGGTGCTGGGTGACCAGTGCTCTGGGTGCTCGGTGCTCAGTACGTTGTGTGCTCACTACTCAGGGTGCTGGGTGCTCAGTTCTCAGGGTGCTGGGTGCTCAGTACTCAGGGTGCTGGGTGCTCAGTACTCAGGGTGCTCAGTGCTTGGGGTGTTGGGTGCTCAGTACTCAGGGTGCTGGGTGCTCAGTGCTCAGGGTGCTGGGCGCTCAGTACTCAGGGTGCTGGGTGCTCAGTACTCAGGGTGCTGGGCGTTCAGTACTCAGGGTGCTGGGTGCTCAGTACTCGGGGTGCTGGGTGTTCAGTACTCAGGGTGCTGGGTGCTCAGTGCTCAGGGTGCTGGGTGCTCAGTAGTCAGGGTGCTTGGTGCTCAGTACTCAGGGTGCTGGGTGCTCAGTTCTCGGGGTGCTCGGTGCTCAGTACTCAGTGCTCAGGGTGCTCAGTGCTCAGTACTCAGGGTGCTGGGTGCTCAGTGCTCAGGGTGCTGGGTGCTCAGTGATCAGGGTGCTGGGTGCTCAGTGCTCAGGGTGCTGGGTACTCAGTGCTTAGTACTCAGGGTGCTGGGTGCTCAGTGCTCGGGGTGCTGGGTGCTCAGTGTTCAGTACTCGGGGTGCTGGGTGCTCAGTGCTCAGGGTGCTGGGTGCTCAGTGCTCAGGGTGCTAGGTGCTTAGTACTCAGGGTGCTCGGTCCTCAGTGCTCAGGGTGCTGGGTGCTCAGTACTCAGGGTGCTGGGTGCTCAGTGCTCAGGGTGCTCAGTGCTCAGTACTCAGGGTGCTCGGTGCTCAGTGCTCAGGGTGCTCAGTGCTCAGTACTCAGGGTGCTCAGTGTTCAGTGCTCTGGGTGCTGGGTGCTCAGTGCTCAGGGTGCTGGGTGCTCAGTGCTCAGGGTGCTGGGTGCTCAGTACTCAGGGTGCTCAGTGCTCAGGGTGCTGCGTGCTCAGTGCTCGGGGTGCTGGGTACTCAGTGCTCAGTACACAGGGTGCTGAGTGCTCAGTGCTCGGGGTGCTGGGTGCTCAGTGCTCGATGTGCTGGATGCTCAGTACTCAGGGTGCTGGGTGCTCAGTGCTCAGGGTGCTGGGTGCTCAGTACTCAGGGTGCTGGGTCCTCAGTGCTCAGCGCGCTGGGTGCTCAGTGCTCGGGGTGCTCAGTACTCAGGGTGCTGTGTGTTCAGTGCTCAGGGTACTGGGTGCTCAGTACTCAGGGTGCTCGGTGCTTAGTACTCAGGGTGCTGGGTGCTCAGTAATCCGGGTGCTGGGTGCTGAGTGCTCGGGGTGCTCGGTGCTCAGTGCTCAGGTTGCTGGGTGCTCAGTACTCAGGGTGCTCATTGCTCAGGGTGCTGGCTGCTCAGTACTCAGGGTGCTGGGTGCTCAGTACACAGGGTGCTCAGTGCTCAGTACTCAGGGTGCTCAGTGCTCAGTACTCAGGGTGCTCAGTTCTCAGCGTGCTGGGTGCTCAGTGCTCGGGGTGCTGGGTGCTCAGTGCTCGGGGTGCTGGGTGCTCAGTACTCGGGGTGCTCAGTACTCAGGCTGCTGGGTGCTCAGTGCTCAGGGTGCTGGGTGCTCAGTGCTCAGGGTGCTGGGTGCTCAGTGCTCGGGGTGCTGGGTGCTCAGTGCTCGGGGTGCTGGGTGCTCAGTGCTCGGGGTGCTGGGTGCTCAGTACTCAGGGTGCTGGGTGCTCAGTGCTCGGGGTGCTGGGTGCTCAGTACTCAGGGTGCTGGGTGCTCGGTGCTCAGTACGCTGGGTGCTCAGTACTCAGGGTGCTGGCTGCTCAGTACACAGGGTGCTCGGTGCTCAGTACTCAGGGTGCTGGGTGCTCAGTGCTCGGGGTGCTGGGTGCTCAGTACTCAGGGTGCTCATTGCTCAGGGTGATGGGTGCTCAGTACTCAGGGTGCTGGGTGCTCAGTACACAGGGTGCTCAGTGCTCAGTACTCAGGGTGCTCAGTGCTCAGTACTCAGGGTGCTCAGTGCTCAGCGTGCAGGGTGCTCAGTGCTCGGGGTGCTGGGTGCTCAGTGCTCAGGGTGCTGGGTGCTCAGTACTCAGGGTGCTCAGTACTCAGGCTGCTGGGTGCTCAGTGCTCAGGGTGCTGGGTGCTCAGTGCTAAGGGTGCTGGGTGTTCAGTACTCAGGGTGTTGGGTGCTCGGCGCTCAGTACACAGGGTGCTGAGTGCTCAGTGCTCGGGGTGTTGGGTGCTCAGTGCTCGGGGTGCTGGGTGCTCAGTGCTCAGGGTGCTGGGTGCTCAGTGCTCGGGGTGCTGGGTGCTCAGTGCTAGGGGTGCTGGGTGCTCAGTACTCGGGTTGCTCGGTGCTCAGTACTCAGGGTGCTGGGTGCTCAGTGCTCAGGGTGCTGGGTGCTCAGTACTCAGGGTGCTGCGTGCTCGGTGCTCAGTAAGCTGGGTGCTCAGTACTCAGGGTGCTGGCTGCTCATTACTCATGGTGCTGGGTGCTCAGTACTCAAGGTGCTCAGTGCTTGGGGTGCTGGGTGCTCAGTACTCAGGGTGCTCAGTGCTTGGGGTTTTAGGTGCTCAGTACTCAGGGTGCTGTGTGCTCAGTGCTCAGGGTGCTGGGTGCTCAGTACTCAGGGTGCTGGGTGCTCAGTACTCAGGGTGCTGGGTGCTCAGTGCTCTGGGTGCTGGGTGCTCAGTGCTCGGGGTGATCGGTGCTCAGTACTTAGGGTGCTGGGTGCTCAGTGCTCGGGGTGCTTGGTGCTCAGTACGTTGGGTGCTCACTACTCGGGGTGGTGGGTGCTCAGTGCTCGGTGTGATCGGTGCTCAGTACTTAGGGTGCTGGGTGCTCAGTGCTCGGGGTGCTCGGTGCTCAGTACGTTGGGTGCTCACTACTCAGGGTGCTGGGTGCTCAGTTCTCAGGGTGCTGGGTGCTCAGTACTCAGGGTGCTGGGTGCTCAGTACTCAGGGTGCTCAGTGCTTGGGGTGTTGGGTGCTCAGTACTCAGGGTGCTGGGTGCTCAGTGCTCAGGGTGCTGGGTGCTCAGTACTCAGGGTGCTGGGTGCTCAGTACTCAGGGTGCTGGGTGTTCAGTACTCAGGGTGCTGGGTGCTCAGTACTCGGGGTGCTGGGTGTTCAGTACTCAGGGTGCTGGGTGCTCAGTGCTCAGGGTGCTGGGAGCTCAGTAGTCAGGGTGCTTGGTGCTCAGTACTCAGGGTGCTGGGTGCTCAGTTCTCGGGGTGCTCGGTGCTCAGTACTCAGTGCTCAGGGTGCTCAGTGCTCAGTGCTCAGGGTGCTGGGTGTTCAGTACTCAGGGTGCTGGGTGCTCAGTACTCAGGGTGCTGGGTGCTCAGTGCTCAGGGTGCTGGGTGCTCAGTACTCGGGGTGCTCGGTGCTCAGTGCTCAGGGTGCTGGGTGCTCAGTACTCAGGGTGCTGGGTGCTCAGTGCTCAGGGTGCTCGGTGCTCAGTACTCGGGGTGCTGGGTGCTCATTCTCGGGGTGCGGGGTGCTCAGTGCTCGGGGTGCTGGGTGCTCAGTACTCAGGGTGCTGGGTGCTCAGTGCTCAGGGTGCTGGGTGCTCAGTACTCAGGGTGCTGGGTGCTCAGTGCTCAGGGTGCTGGGTGCTCAGTACTCAGGGTGCTGGGTGCTCAGTGCTCAGCGTGCTGGGTGCTCAGTACTCAGGGTGCTGGGAGCTCAGTGCTCAGGGTGATCGGTGCTCAGTACTCAGGGTGCTCATTACTCAGGGTGCTGGGTGCTCAGTGCTCAGGGTGCTGGGTGCGCAGTACTCAGGGTGCTGGGTGCTCAGTGCTCGGGGTTCTGGGTGCTCAGTGCTCAGGGTGATCGGTGCTCAGTACTCAGGGTGCTGGGTGCTCAGTGCTCAGGGTGCTCGGTGCTCAGTGCTCAGGGTGCTGGGTGCTCAGTACTCAGGGTGCTGGGTGTTCAGTACTCAGGGTGCTGGGTGCTCAGTACTCGGGGTGCTGGGTGTTCAGTATTCAGGGTGCTGGGTGCTCAGTGCTCAGGGTGCTGGGTGCTCAGTACTCGGGTGCTGGGTGCTCAGTGCTCAGGGTGCTGGGTGCTCAGTGCTCGGGGTGCTGGGTGCTCAGTGCTCAGTACTCAGGGTGCTGGGTGCTCAGTGCTCGGGGTGCAGGGTGCTCAGTGCTCAGGGTGCTGGGTGCTCAGTGCTCGGGGTGCTGGGTGCTCAGTGCTCAGTACTCAGGGTGCTGGGTGCTCAGTTCTCGGGGTGCTGGGTGCTCAGTGCTCAGTACTCAGGGTGCTGGGTGCTCAGTGCTCAGGGTGCTGGGTGCTCAGTGCTCGGGGTGCTGGGTGCTCAGTACTCAGGGTGCTGGGTGCTCAGTACTCCGGGTGCTGTGTGCTCAGTTCTCAGGGTGCTCGGTGCTCAGTACTCAGTGCTCAGGGTGCTCAGTGCTCAGTGCTCAGGGTGCTGGGTGCTCAGTACTCAGGGTGCTGGGTGCTCAGTGCTCAGCGTGCTGGGTGCTCAGTACTCAGCGTGCTGGGAGCTCAGTGCTCAGGGTGATGGGTGCTCAGTACTCAGGGTGCTCATTACTCAGGGTGCTGGGTGCTCAGTGCTCGGGGTGCTGGGTGCTCAGTACTCAGGGTGCTGGGTGCTCAGTGCTCGGGGTTCTGGGTGCTCAGTGCTCAGGGTGATCGGTGCTCAGTACTCAGGCTGCTGGGTGCTCAGTGCTCAGGGTGCTCGGTGCTCAGTGCTCAGGGTGCTGGGTGCTCAGTACTCGGGGTGCTGGGTGTTCAGTACTCAGGGTGCTGGGTGCTCAGTGCTCGGGGTGCTGGGTGCTCAGTACTCAGGGTGCTGGGTGCTCAGTGCTCGGGGTGCTGGGTGCTCAGTACTCAGGGTGCTGGGTGCTCGGTGCTCAGTACGCTGGGTGCTCAGTACTCAGGGTGCTGGCTGCTCAGTACACAGGGTGCTCGGTGCTCAGTACTCAGGGTGCTGGGTGCTCAGTGCTCGGGGTGCTGGGTGCTCAGTACTCAGGGTGCTCATTGCTCAGGGTGATGGGTGCTCAGTACTCAGGGTGCTGGGTGCTCAGTACACAGGGTGCTCAGTGCTCAGTACTCAGGGTGCTCAGTGCTCAGTACTCAGGGTGCTCAGTGCTCAGCGTGCAGGGTGCTCAGTGCTCGGGGTGCTGGGTGCTCAGTGCTCAGGGTGCTGGGTGCTCAGTACTCAGGGTGCTCAGTACTCAGGCTGCTGGGTGCTCAGTGCTCAGGGTGCTGGGTGCTCAGTGCTAAGGGTGCTGGGTGTTCAGTACTCAGGGTGTTGGGTGCTCGGTGCTCAGTACACAGGGTGCTGAGTGCTCAGTGCTCGGGGTGTTGGGTGCTCAGTGCTCGGGGTGCTGGGTGCTCAGTGCTCAGGGTGCTGGGTGCTCAGTGCTCGGGGTGCTGGGTGCTCAGTGCTAGGGGTGCTGGGTGCTCAGTACTCGGGTTGCTCGGTGCTCAGTACTCAGGGTGCTGGGTGCTCAGTGCTCAGGGTGCTGGGTGCTCAGTACTCAGGGTGCTGCGTGCTCGGTGCTCAGTAAGCTGGGTGCTCAGTACTCAGGGTGCTGGCTGCTCATTACTCATGGTGCTGGGTGCTCAGTACTCAAGGTGCTCAGTGCTTGGGGTGCTGGGTGCTCAGTACTCAGGGTGCTCAGTGCTTGGGGTTTTAGGTGCTCAGTACTCAGGGTGCTGTGTGCTCAGTGCTCAGGGTGCTGGGTGCTCAGTACTCAGGGTGCTGGGTGCTCAGTACTCAGGGTGCTGGGTGCTCAGTGCTCTGGGTGCTGGGTGCTCAGTGCTCGGGGTGATCGGTGCTCAGTACTTAGGGTGCTGGGTGCTCAGTGCTCGGGGTGCTTGGTGCTCAGTACGTTGGGTGCTCACTACTCGGGGTGGTGGGTGCTCAGTGCTCGGTGTGATCGGTGCTCAGTACTTAGGGTGCTGGGTGCTCAGTGCTCGGGGTGCTCGGTGCTCAGTACGTTGGGTGCTCACTACTCAGGGTGCTGGGTGCTCAGTTCTCAGGGTGCTGGGTGCTCAGTACTCAGGGTGCTGGGTGCTCAGTACTCAGGGTGCTCAGTGCTTGGGGTGTTGGGTGCTCAGTACTCAGGGTGCTGGGTGCTCAGTGCTCAGGGTGCTGGGTGCTCAGTACTCAGGGTGCTGGGTGCTCAGTACTCAGGGTGCTGGGTGTTCAGTACTCAGGGTGCTGGGTGCTCAGTACTCGGGGTGCTGGGTGTTCAGTACTCAGGGTGCTGGGTGCTCAGTGCTCAGGGTGCTGGGAGCTCAGTAGTCAGGGTGCTTGGTGCTCAGTACTCAGGGTGCTGGGTGCTCAGTTCTCGGGGTGCTCGGTGCTCAGTACTCAGTGCTCAGGGTGCTCAGTGCTCAGTGCTCAGGGTGCTGGGTGTTCAGTACTCAGGGTGCTGGGTGCTCAGTACTCAGGGTGCTGGGTGCTCAGTGCTCAGGGTGCTGGGTGCTCAGTACTCGGGGTGCTCGGTGCTCAGTGCTCAGGGTGCTGGGTGCTCAGTACTCAGGGTGCTGGGTGCTCAGTGCTCAGGGTGCTCGGTGCTCAGTACTCGGGGTGCTGGGTGCTCATTCTCGGGGTGCGGGGTGCTCAGTGCTCGGGGTGCTGGGTGCTCAGTACTCAGGGTGCTGGGTGCTCAGTGCTCAGGGTGCTGGGTGCTCAGTACTCAGGGTGCTGGGTGCTCAGTGCTCAGGGTGCTGGGTGCTCAGTACTCAGGGTGCTGGGTGCTCAGTGCTCAGCGTGCTGGGTGCTCAGTACTCAGGGTGCTGGGAGCTCAGTGCTCAGGGTGATCGGTGCTCAGTACTCAGGGTGCTCATTACTCAGGGTGCTGGGTGCTCAGTGCTCAGGGTGCTGGGTGCGCAGTACTCAGGGTGCTGGGTGCTCAGTGCTCGGGGTTCTGGGTGCTCAGTGCTCAGGGTGATCGGTGCTCAGTACTCAGGGTGCTGGGTGCTCAGTGCTCAGGGTGCTCGGTGCTCAGTGCTCAGGGTGCTGGGTGCTCAGTACTCAGGGTGCTGGGTGTTCAGTACTCAGGGTGCTGGGTGCTCAGTACTCGGGGTGCTGGGTGTTCAGTATTCAGGGTGCTGGGTGCTCAGTGCTCAGGGTGCTGGGTGCTCAGTACTCGGGTGCTGGGTGCTCAGTGCTCAGGGTGCTGGGTGCTCAGTGCTCGGGGTGCTGGGTGCTCAGTGCTCAGTACTCAGGGTGCTGGGTGCTCAGTGCTCGGGGTGCAGGGTGCTCAGTGCTCAGGGTGCTGGGTGCTCAGTGCTCGGGGTGCTGGGTGCTCAGTGCTCAGTACTCAGGGTGCTGGGTGCTCAGTTCTCGGGGTGCTGGGTGCTCAGTGCTCAGTACTCAGGGTGCTGGGTGCTCAGTGCTCAGGGTGCTGGGTGCTCAGTGCTCGGGGTGCTGGGTGCTCAGTACTCAGGGTGCTGGGTGCTCAGTACTCCGGGTGCTGTGTGCTCAGTTCTCAGGGTGCTCGGTGCTCAGTACTCAGTGCTCAGGGTGCTCAGTGCTCAGTGCTCAGGGTGCTGGGTGCTCAGTACTCAGGGTGCTGGGTGCTCAGTGCTCAGCGTGCTGGGTGCTCAGTACTCAGCGTGCTGGGAGCTCAGTGCTCAGGGTGATGGGTGCTCAGTACTCAGGGTGCTCATTACTCAGGGTGCTGGGTGCTCAGTGCTCGGGGTGCTGGGTGCTCAGTACTCAGGGTGCTGGGTGCTCAGTGCTCGGGGTTCTGGGTGCTCAGTGCTCAGGGTGATCGGTGCTCAGTACTCAGGCTGCTGGGTGCTCAGTGCTCAGGGTGCTCGGTGCTCAGTGCTCAGGGTGCTGGGTGCTCAGTACTCGGGGTGCTGGGTGTTCAGTACTCAGGGTGCTGGGTGCTCAGTACTCGGGGTGCTGGGTGTTCAGTACTCAGGGTGATGGGTACTCAGTGCTCAGGGTGCTCAGTACTCGGGTGCTGGGTGCTCAGTGCTCAGGGTGCTGGGTGCTCAGTGCTCGGGGTGCTGGGTGCTCAGTGCTCAGTACTCAGGGTGCTGGGTGCTCATTGCTCGGGGTGCAGGGTGCTCAGTGCTCAGGGTGCTGGGTGCTCAGTGCTCGGGGTGCTGGGTGCTCAGTGCTCAGTACTCAGGGTGCTGGGTGATCAGTGCTCGGGGTGCTGGGTGCTCAGTGCTCAGTACTCAGGGTGCTGGGTGCTCAGTGCTCAGGGTGCTGGGTGCTCAGTGCTCGGGGTGCTGGGTGCTCAGTAGTCAGGGTGCTGGGTGCTCAGTACTCCGGGTGCTGGGTGCTCAGTTCTCGGGGTGCTCGGTGCTCAGTACTCAGTGCTCAGGGTGCTCAGTGCTCAGTGCTCAGGGTGCTGGGTGTTCAGTACTCAGGGTGCTGGGTGCTCAGTCCTCAGGGTGCTGGGTGCTCAGTGCTCAGGGTGCTGGGTGCTCAGTACTCGGGGTGCTCGGTGCTCAGTGCTCAGAGTGCTGGGTGCTCAGTACTCAGGGTGCTGGGTGCTCAGTGCTCGGGGTGCTGGGTGCTCAGTACTCGGGGTGCTGGGTGCTCATTCTCGGGGTGATCGGTGCTCAGTACTTAGGGTGCTGGGTGCTCAGTGCTCGGGGTGCTCGGTGCTCAGTACGTTGGGTGCTCACTACTCAGGGTGCTGGGTGCTCAGTGCTCGGGGTGATCGGTGCTCAGTACTTAGGGTGCTGGGTGCTCAGTGCTCTGGGTGCTCGGTGCTCAGTACGTTGTGTGCTCACTACTCAGGGTGCTGGGTGCTCAGTTCTCAGGGTGCTGGGTGCTCAGTACTCAGGGTGCTGGGTGCTCAGTACTCAGGGTGCTCAGTGCTTGGGGTGTTGGGTGCTCAGTACTCAGGGTGCTGGGTGCTCAGTGCTCAGGGTGCTGGGTGCTCAGTACTCAGGGTGCTGGGTGCTCAGTACTCAGGGTGCTGGGCGTTCAGTACTCAGGGTGCTGGGTGCTCAGTACTCGGGGTGCTGGGTGTTCAGTACTCAGGGTGCTGGGTGCTCAGTGCTCAGGGTGCTGGGTGCTCAGTAGTCAGGGTGCTTGGTGCTCAGTACTCAGGGTGCTGGGTGCTCAGTTCTCGGGGTGCTCGGTGCTCAGTACTCAGTGCTCAGGGTGCTCAGTGCTCAGTGCTCAGGGTGCTGGGTGTTCAGTACTCAGGGTGCTGGGTGCTCAGTACTCAGGGTGCTGGGTGCTCAGTGCTCAGGGTGCTGGGTGCTCAGTACTCGGGGTGCTCGGTGCTCAGTGCTCAGGGTGCTGGGTGCTCAGTACTCAGGGTGCTGGGTGCTCAGTGCTCAGGGTGCTCGGTGCTCAGTACTCGGGGTGCTGGGTGCTCATTCTCGGGGTGCTGTGTGCTCAGTGCTCGGGGTGCTGGGTGCTCAGTACTCAGGGTGCTGGGTGCTCAGTGCTCAGGGTGCTGTGTGCTCAGTACTCAGGGTGCTGGGTGCTCAGTGCTCAGGGTGCTGGGTGCTCAGTACTCAGGGTGCTGGGTGCTCAGTGCTCAGCGTGCTGGGTGCTCAGTACTCAGGGTGCTGGGAGCTCAGTGCTCAGGGTGATCGGTGCTCAGTACTCAGGGTGCTCATTACTCAGGGTGCTGGGTGCTCAGTGCTCGGGGTGCTGGGTGCTCAGTACTCAGGGTGCTGGGTGCTCAGTGCTCGGGGTTCTGGGTGCTCAGTGCTCAGGGTGATCGGTGCTCAGTACTCAGGGTGCTGGGTGCTCAGTGCTCAGGGTGCTCGGTGCTCAGTGCTCAGGGTGCTGGGTGCTCAGTACTCAGGGTGCTGGGTGTTCAGTACTCAGGGTGCTGGGTGCTCAGTACTCGGGGTGCTGGGTGCTCAGTACTCGGGGTGCTCGGTGCTCAGTTCTCAGGGTGCTGGGTGCTCAGTGCTCGGGGTGCTGGGTGCTCAGTACTCAGGGTGCTGGGTGCTCGGTGCTCAGTACGCTGGGTGCCCAGTACTCAGGGTGCTGGCTGCTCAGTACACAGGGTGCTCGGTGCTCAGTACTCAGGGTGCTGGGTGCTCAGTGATCGGGGTGCTGGGTGCTCATTACTCAGGGTGCTGGGTGCTCAGTACTCAGTGTGCTCAGTGCTTGTGGTGCTGGGTGCTCAGTACTCAGGGTGCTCAGTGCTTGGAGTGTTGGGTGCTCAGTACTCAGGGTGCTGGGTGCTCAATGCTCAGGGTGCTGGGTGCTCAGTACTCAGGGTGCTGGGTGCTCAGTACTCAGGGTGCTGGGTGCTCAGTGCTCGGGGTGCGGGGTGCTTAGTGCTCGGGGTGCTGGGTGCTCAGTGCTCGGGGTGCTGGGTGCTCAGTGCTCGGGGTTCTGTGTCATCAGTGCTCGGGGCGCCGGGTGCTCAGTGCTCGGGGCGCTGGGTGCTCAGTGCTCGGGGTGCTCGGAGCTCAGTACTCAGAGTGCTGGGTGCTCAGTGCTCGGGGTGCTCGGTGCTCAGTACTCAGGGTGCTGGGTGCTCAGTACTCGGGGTGCTGGGTGCTCAGTGCTCAGTACTCAGGGTGCTGGGTGCTCAGTGCTCAGGGTGCTGGGTGCTCAGTGATCAGGGTGCTGGGTGCTCAGTGCTCAGGGTGCTGGGTGCTCAGTGCTCAGGGTGCTAGGTGCTTAGTACTCAGGGTGCTCGGTCCTCAGTGCTCAGGGTGCTGGGTGCTCAGTACTCAGGGTGCTGGGTGCTCAGTGCTCAGGGTGCTCAGTGCTCAGTACTCAGGGTGCTCGGTGCTCAGTGCTCAGGGTGCTCAGTGCTCAGTACTCAAGGTGCTCAGTGCTCAGTGCTCTGGGTGCTGGGTGCTCAGTGCTCGGGGTGCTGGGTGCTCAGTGCTCAGGGTGCTGGGTGCTCAGTACTCAGGGTGCTCAGTGCTCAGGGTGCTGCGTGCTCAGTGCTCGGGGTGCTGGGTACTCAGTGCTCAGTACACAGGGTGCTGAGTGCTCAGTGCTCGGGGTGCTGGGTGCTCAGTGCTCGATGTGCTGGATGCTCAGTACTCAGGGTGCTGGGTGCTCAGTGCTCAGGGTGCTGGGTGCTCAGTACTCAGGGTGCTGGGTCCTCAGTGCTCAGCGCGCTGGGTGCTCAGTGCTCGGGGTGCTCAGTACTCAGGGTGCTGTGTGTTCAGTGCTCAGGGTACTGGGTGCTCAGTACTCAGGGTGCTCGGTGCTTAGTACTCAGGGTGCTGGGTGCTCAGTAATCCTGGTGCTGGGTGCTCAGTGCTCGGGGTGCTCGGTGCTCAGTGCTCAGGTTGCTGGGTGCTCAGTACTCAGGGTGCTCATTGCTCAGGGTGCTGGGTGCTCAGTACTCAGGGTGCTGGGTGCTCAGTACACAGGGTGCTCAGTGCTCAGTACTCAGGGTGCTCAGTGCTCAGTACTCAGGGTGCTCAGTTCTCAGCGTGCTGGGTGCTCAGTGCTCGGGGTGCTGGGTGCTCAGTGCTCGGGGTGCTGGGTGCTCAGTACTCAGGGTGCTCAGTACTCAGGCTGCTGGGTGCTCAGTGCTCAGGGTGCTTGGTGCTCAGTGCTCAGGGTGCTGGGTGCTCAGTGCTCGGGGTGCTGGGAGCTCAGTGCTCGGGGTGCTGGGTGCTCAGTGCTCGGGGTGCTGGGTGCTCAGTACTCAGGGTGCTGGGTGCTCAGTGCTCGGGGTGCTGGGTGCTCAGTACTCAGGGTGCTGGGTGCTCGGTGCTCAGTACGCTGGGTGCTCAGTACTCAGGGTGCTGGCTGCTCAGTACACAGGGTGCTCGGTGCTCAGTACTCAGGGTGCTGGGTGCTCAGTGCTCGGGGTGCTGGGTGCTCAGTACTCAGGGTGCTCATTGCTCAGGGTGATGGGTGCTCAGTACTCAGGGTGCTGGGTGCTCAGTACACAGGGTGCTCAGTGCTCAGTACTCAGGGTGCTCAGTGCTCAGTACTCAGGGTGCTCAGTGCTCAGCGTGCAGGGTGCTCAGTGCTCGGGGTGCTGGGTGCTCAGTGCTCAGGGTGCTGGGTGCTCAGTACTCAGGGTGCTCACTACTCAGGCTGCTGGGTGCTCAGTGCTCAGGGTGCTGGGTGCTCAGTGCTAAGGGTGCTGGGTGTTCAGTACTCAGGGTGTTGGGTGCTCGGTGCTCAGTACACAGGGTGCTGAGTGCTCAGTGCTCGGGGTGTTGGGTGCTCAGTGCTCGGGGTGCTGGGTGCTCAGTGCTCAGGGTGCTGGGTGCTCAGTGCTCGGGGTGCTGGGTGCTCAGTGCTAGGGGTGCTGGGTGCTCAGTACTCGGGTTGCTCGGTGCTCAGTACTCAGGGTGCTGGGTGCTCAGTGCTCAGGGTGCTGGGTGCTCAGTACTCAGGGTGCTGGGTGCTCGGTGCTCAGTAAGCTGGGTGCTCAGTACTCAGGGTGCTGGCTGCTCATTACTCAGGGTGCTGGGTGCTCAGTACTCAAGGTGCTCAGTGCTTGGGGTGCTGGGTGCTCAGTACTCAGGGTGCTCAGTGCTTGGGGTTTTGGGTGCTCAGTACTCAGGGTGCTGTGTGCTCAGTGCTCAGGGTGCTGGGTGCTCAGTACTCAGGGTGCTGGGTGCTCAGTACTCAGGGTGCTGGGTGCTCAGTGCTCTGGGTGCTGGGTGCTCAGTGCTCGGGGTGATCGGTGCTCAGTACTTAGGGTGCTGGGTGCTCAGTGCTCGGGGTGCTTGGTGCTCAGTACGTTGGGTGCTCACTACTCGGGCTGGTGGGTGCTCAGTGCTCGGTGTGATCGGTGCTCAGTACTTAGGGTGCTGGGTGCTCAGTGCTCGGGGTGCTCGGTGCTCAGTACGTTGGGTGCTCACTACTCAGGGTGCTGGGTGCTCAGTTCTCAGGGTGCTGGGTGCTCAGTACTCAGGGTGCTGGGTGCTCAGTACTCAGGGTGCTCAGTGCTTGGGGTGTTGGGTGCTCAGTACTCAGGGTGCTGGGTGCTCAGTGCTCAGGGTGCTGGGTGCTCAGTACTCAGGGTGCTGGGTGCTCAGTACTCAGGGTGCTGGGTGTTCAGTACTCAGGGTGCTGGGTGCTCAGTACTCGGGGTGCTGGGTGTTCAGTACTCAGGGTGCTGGGTGCTCAGTGCTCAGGGTGCTGGGTGCTCAGTAGTCAGGGTGCTTGGTGCTCAGTACTCAGGGTGCTGGGTGCTCAGTTCTCGGGGTGCTCGGTGCTCAGTACTCAGTGCTCAGGGTGCTCAGTGCTCAGTGCTCAGGGTGCTGGGTGTTCAGTACTCAGGGTGCTGGGTGCTCAGTACTCAGGTTGCTGGGTGCTCAGTACTCGGGGTGCTCGGTGCTCAGTACTCAGGGTGCTGGGTGCTCAGTACTCGGGTGCTGGGTGCTCAGTGCTCAGGGTGCTGGGTGCTCAGTGCTCGGGGTGCTGGGTGCTCAGTGCTCAGTACTCAGGGTGCTGGGTGCTCAGTGCTCGGGGTTCTGGGTGCTCAGTGCTCAGTACTCAGGGTGCTGGGTGCTCAGTGCTCAGGGTGCTGTGTGCTCAGTGCTCAGGGTGCTGGGTGCTCAGTGCTCAGGGTGCTGGGTGCTCAGTGCTCGGGGTGCTACGTGCTCAGTGCTCAGTACTCAGGGTCCTGGATGCTCAGTACTCAGGGTGCTGTGTGCTCAGTGCTCAGGGTGCTGGGTGCTCAGTGCTCAATGTGCTGGGTGCTCAGTGCTCAGGGTGCTGGGTGCTCAGTACTCAGGGTGCTGGGTGCTCAGTGCTCGGGGTGCTGGGTGCTCAGTGCTCAGGGTGCTGGGTGCTCAGTACTCAGGGTGTTGGGTGCTCAGTACTCTGGGTGCTGTGTGCTCAGTACTCAGCTAGCTGGGTGCTCAGTACTCAGGGTGCTGGGTGCTCAGTACTCGGGTGCTGGGTGCTCAGTGCTCAGGGTGCTGGGTGCTCAGTGCTCGGGGTGCTGGGTGCTCAGTGCTCAGTACTCAGGGTGCTGGGTGCTCAGTACTCGGGGTGCTAGGTGCTCAGTGCTCAGTACTCAGGGTGCTGGGTGCTCAGTGCTCAGGGTGCTGGGTACTCAGTGCTCAGGGTACTGGGTGCTCAGTACTCAGGGTGCTGGGTGCTCAGTGCTCAGGGTGCTGGGTGCTCAGTGCTCGGGGTGCTGGGTGCTCAGTGCTCGGGGTGCTGGGTGCTCAGTGCTCAGGTGCTCGGTGCTCAGTACTCAGGGTGCTGGGTGCTCAGTGCTCGAGGTGCTCAGTACTCAGGGTGCTGTATGTTCAGTGTTCAGGGTGCTGGGTGCTCAGTACTCAGGGTGCTCGGTGCTTAGTACTCAGGGTGCTGGGTGCTCAGTGCTCAGGGTGCTGGGTGCTCAGTGCTCGGGGTGCTGGGTGCTCAGTGCTCAGTACTCAGGGTGCTGGGTGCTCAGTGCTCGGGTTTCTGGGTGCTCAGTGCTCAGTACTCAGGGTGCTGGGTGCTCAGTGCTCAGGGTGCTGTGTGCTCAGTGCTCAGGGTGCTGGGTGCTCAGTTCTCAGGGTGCTGGGTGCTCAGTGCTCGGGGTGCTGCGTGCTCAGTGCTCAGTACTCAGGGTCCTGGGTGCTCAGTACTCAGGGTGCTGTGTGCTCAGTGCTCAGGGTGCTGGGTGCTCAGTGCTCAATGTGCTGGGTGCTCAGTGCTCAGGGTGCTGGGTGCTCAGTACTCAGGGTGCTGGGTGCTCAGTGCTCGGGGTGCTGGGTGCTCAGTGCTCAGGGTGCTGGGTGCTCAGTACTCAGGGTGTTGGGTGCTCAGTACTCTGGGTGCTGTGTGCTCAGTACTCAGGTAGCTGGGTGCTCAGTACTCAGGGTGCTGGGTGCTCAGTACTCGGGTGCTGGGTGCTCAGTGCTCAGGGTGCTGGGTGCTCAGTGCTCGGGGTGCTGGGTGCTCAGTGCTCAGTACTCAGGGTGCTGGGTGCTCAGTACTCGGGGTGCTAGGTGCTCAGTGCTCAGTACTCAGGGTGCTGGGTGCTCAGTGCTCAGGGTGCTGGGTGTTCACTGCTCAGGGTGCTGGGTGCTCAGTGCTCAGGGTGCTGGGTACTCAGTGCTCAGGGTACTGGGTGCTCAGTACTCAGGGTGCTGGGTGCTCAGTGCTCAGGGTGCTGGGTGCTCAGTGCTCGGGGTGCTGGGTGCTCAGTGCTCGGGGTGCTGGGTGCTCAGTGCTCAGGTGCTCGGTGCTCAGTACTCAGGGTGCTGGGTGCTCAGTGCTCGAGGTGCTCAGTACTCAGGGTGCTGTATGTTCAGTGTTCAGGGTGCTGGGTGCTCAGTACTCAGGGTGCTCGGTGCTTAGTACTCAGGGTGCTGGGTGCTCAGTACTCCGGGTGCTGGGTGCTCAGTGCTCGGGGTGCTCGGTGCTCAGTACTCAGTGCTCAGGGTGCTCAGTGCTCAGTGCTCAGGGTGCTGGGTGTTCAGTACTCAGTGTGCTGGGTGCTCAGTACTCAGGGTGCTGGGTGCTCAGTGCTCAGGGTGCTGGGTGCTCAGTGCTCGGGGTGATCGGTGCTCAGTACTCAGGGTGCTGGGTGCTCAGTGCTCGGGGTGCTCGGAGCTCAGTACTCAGGGTGCTGGGTGCTCAGTGCTCGGGGTGATCGGTGCTCAGTACTCAGGGTGCTGGGTGCTCAGTGCTCGGGGTGCTCGGTGCTCAGTACGTTGGGTGCTCACTATTCAGGGTGCTGGGTGCTCAGTGCTCAGGGTGCTGGGTGCTCAGTGCTCAGGGTGCTGGGTGCTCAGTGCTCAGGGTGCTGGGTGCTCAGTACTCAGGGTGCTGGGTGCTCAGTGCTCGGGGTGCTGGGTGCTCAGTGCTCGGGGTGCTGGGTGCTCAGTACTCAGGGTGCTGGGTGCTCAGTACTCGGGGTGCTGGGTGCTCAGTACTCGGGTTGCTGGGTGCTCAGTACTCAGGGTGCTGGGTGCTCTGTACTCGGGAGCTGGGTGCTCAGTGCTCAGGGTGCTGGGTGCTCAGTGCTCAGTGTGCTGGGTGCTCAGTGCTCAGTACTCAGGGTGCTGGGTGCTCAGTGCTCAGTATTCAGGGTGCTGGGTGCTCAGTGCTCAGGGTGCTGTGTGCTCAGTGCTCAGGGTGCTGGGTGCTCAGTGCTCAGTGTGCTGGGTACTCAGTGCTCAGGGTGCTGGGTGCTCAGTACTCAGGGTGCTGGGTGCTCAGTACTCAGGGTGCTGGGTGCTCAGTGCTCGGGGTGGTGGGTGCTCAGTGCTCGGGGTGCTGGGTGCTCAGTGCTTGGGTTGCTGTGTGTTCAGTGCTCAGGGTGCTGGGTGCTCAGTACTCCGGGTGCTGGGTGCTCAGTGCTCGGGGTGCTCGGTGCTCAGTGCTCAAGGTGCTGGGTGCTCAGTACTCAGGGTGCTCATTGCTCAGGGTGCTGGGTGCTCAGTACTCAGGGTGCTGGGTGCTCAGTGCTCAGGGTGCTCGGTGCTCAGTACGTTGGGTGCTCAGTACTCAGGGTGCTGGGGGCTCAGTGCTCAGGGTGCTGGGTGCTCAGTGCTCAGGGTGCTGGGTGCTCAGTACTCAGGGTGCTTTGTGTTCGGTGCTCAGTATGCTGGGTGCTCAGTACTCAGGGTGCTGGGTGCTCAGTGCTCCGGGTGCTCGGTGCTCAGTACGCTGGGTGCTCTGTACTCAGTGTGCTGGGTGCTCAGTACTCAGGGTGCAGGGTGCTCAGTACTCAGGGTGCTGGGTGCTTAGTACTCAGGGTGCTGGGTGCTCAGTGCTCGGGGTGCTGGGTGCTCTGTGCTCAGTACTCAGGGTGCTGGGTGCTCAGTGCTCAGGGTGCTGGGTGCTCAGTGCTCGGGGTGCTGGGTGCTCAGTACTCAGGGTGCTGGGTGCTCAGTACTCCGGGTGCTGGGTGCTCAGTTCTCGGGGTGCTCGGTGCTCAGTACTCAGGGCTCAGGGTGCTCAGTGCTCAGTGCTCAGGGTGCTGGGTGTTCAGTACTCAGGGTGCTCCGTGCTCAGTGCTCAGGGTGCTGGGGGCTCAGTACTCAGGGTGCTGGGTGCTCAGTGCTCGGGGTGCTGGGTGCTCAGTGCTCGGGGTGCTTGGTGCTCAGTAATCAGGGTGCTGGGTGCTCAGTACTCGTTGTGCTGGGTGCTCAGTGCTCAGGGTGCAGGGTGCTCACTACTCAGGGTGCTCGGTGCTCAGTGCTCGGGGTGCTGGGTGCTCAGTACTCAGGGTGCTCGGTGCTCAGTACTCAGGGTGCTCAGTGCTCAGTACTCAGGGTGCTCACCCTCAGTGCTCGGGGTGCTGGGTGCTCAGTGCTCGGGGTGCTGGGTGCTCAGTGCTCGGGGTGCTTTGTGCTCAGTGCTCAGGGTGCTGGGTGCTCAGTGCTCAGAGTGCTGGGTGCTCAGTGCTCAGGGTGCTGGGTGCTCAGTGCTCAGAGTGCTGGGTGCTCAGTACTCAGGGTGCTGGGTGCTCAGTGCTCGGGGTGCTGGGTGCTCAGTACTCAGGGTGCTGGGTGCTCAGTGCTCAGAGTGCTGGGTGCTCAGTACTCAGAGTGCTGTGTGTTCAGTGCTCAGGGTGCTGGGTGCTCAGTACTCAGGGTGCTCAGTGCTTAGTACTCATGGTGCTGGGTGCTCAGTACTCCGGGTGCTGGGTGCTCAGTGCTCGGGGTGCTCGGTGCTCAGTACGTTGGGTGCTCACTACTCAGGGTGCTGCGTGCTCAGTGCTCAGGGTGCTGGGTGCTCAGTGCTCAGGATGCTGTTTGCTCTGTGCTCAGGGTGCTGGGTGCTCAGTACTCAAGGTGCTCAGTGCTTGGGGTGCTGGGTGCTCAGTACTCAGGGTGCTCAGTGCTTGGGGTTTTGGGTGCTCAGTACTCAGGGTGCTGTGTGCTCAGTGCTCAGGGTGCTGGGTGCTCAGTACTCAGGGTGCTGGGTGCTCAGTACTCAGGGTGCTGGGTGCTCAGTGCTCTGGGTGCTGGGTGCTCAGTGCTCGGGGTGATCGGTGCTCAGTACTTAGGGTGCTGGGTGCTCAGTGCTCGGGGTGCTTGGTGCTCAGTACGTTGGGTGCTCACTACTCGGGCTGGTGGGTGCTCAGTGCTCGGTGTGATCGGTGCTCAGTACTTAGGGTGCTGGGTGCTCAGTGCTCGGGGTGCTCGGTGCTCAGTACGTTGGGTGCTCACTACTCAGGGTGCTGGGTGCTCAGTTCTCAGGGTGCTGGGTGCTCAGTACTCAGGGTGCTGGGTGCTCAGTACTCAGGGTGCTCAGTGCTTGGGGTGTTGGGTGCTCAGTACTCAGGGTGCTGGGTGCTCAGTGCTCAGGGTGCTGGGTGCTCAGTACTCAGGGTGCTGGGTGCTCAGTACTCAGGGTGCTGGGTGTTCAGTACTCAGGGTGCTGGGTGCTCAGTACTCGGGGTGCTGGGTGTTCAGTACTCAGGGTGCTGGGTGCTCAGTGCTCAGGGTGCTGGGTGCTCAGTAGTCAGGGTGCTTGGTGCTCAGTACTCAGGGTGCTGGGTGCTCAGTTCTCGGGGTGCTCGGTGCTCAGTACTCAGTGCTCAGGGTGCTCAGTGCTCAGTGCTCAGGGTGCTGGGTGTTCAGTACTCAGGGTGCTGGGTGCTCAGTACTCAGGTTGCTGGGTGCTCAGTACTCGGGGTGCTCGGTGCTCAGTACTCAGGGTGCTGGGTGCTCAGTACTCGGGTGCTGGGTGCTCAGTGCTCAGGGTGCTGGGTGCTCAGTGCTCGGGGTGCTGGGTGCTCAGTGCTCAGTACTCAGGGTGCTGGGTGCTCAGTGCTCGGGGTTCTGGGTGCTCAGTGCTCAGTACTCAGGGTGCTGGGTGCTCAGTGCTCAGGGTGCTGTGTGCTCAGTGCTCAGGGTGCTGGGTGCTCAGTGCTCGGGGTGCTGCGTGCTCAGTGCTCAGTACTCAGGGTCCTGGATGCTCAGTACTCAGGGTGCTGTGTGCTCAGTGCTCAGGGTGCTGGGTGCTCAGTGCTCAATGTGCTGGGTGCTCAGTGCTCAGGGTGCTGGGTGCTCAGTACTCAGGGTGCTGGGTGCTCAGTGCTCGGGGTGCTGGGTGCTCAGTGCTCAGGGTGCTGGGTGCTCAGTACTCAGGGTGTTGGGTGCTCAGTACTCTGGGTGCTGTGTGCTCAGTACTCAGGTAGCTGTGTGCTCAGTACTCAGGGTGCTGGGTGCTCAGTACTCGGGTGCTGGGTGCTCAGTGCTCAGGGTGCTGGGTGCTCAGTGCTCGGGGTGCTGGGTGCTCAGTGCTCAGTACTCAGGGTGCTGGGTGCTCAGTACTCGGGGTGCTAGGTGCTCAGTGCTCAGTACTCAGGGTGCTGGGTGCTCAGTGCTCAGGGTGCTGGGTACTCAGTGCTCAGGGTACTGGGTGCTCAGTACTCAGGGTGCTGGGTGCTCAGTGCTCAGGGTGCTGGGTGCTCAGTGCTCGGGGTGCTGGGTGCTCAGTGCTCGGGGTGCTGGGTGCTCAGTGCTCAGGTGCTCGGTGCTCAGTACTCAGGGTGCTGGGTGCTCAGTGCTCGAGGTGCTCAGTACTCAGGGTGCTGTATGTTCAGTGTTCAGGGTGCTGGGTGCTCAGTACTCAGGGTGCTCGGTGCTTAGTACTCAGGGTGCTGGGTGCTCAGTGCTCAGGGTGCTGGGTGCTCAGTGCTCGGGGTGCTGGGTGCTCAGTGCTCAGTACTCAGGGTGCTGGGTGCTCAGTGCTCGGGTTTCTGGGTGCTCAGTGCTCAGTACTCAGGGTGCTGGGTGCTCAGTGCTCAGGGTGCTGTGTGCTCAGTGCTCAGGGTGCTGGGTGCTCAGTTCTCAGGGTGCTGGGTGCTCAGTGCTCGGGGTGCTGCGTGCTCAGTGCTCAGTACTCAGGGTCCTGGGTGCTCAGTACTCAGGGTGCTGTGTGCTCAGTGCTCAGGGTGCTGGGTGCTCAGTGCTCAATGTGCTGGGTGCTCAGTGCTCAGGGTGCTGGGTGCTCAGTACTCAGGGTGCTGGGTGCTCAGTGCTCGGGGTGCTGGGTGCTCAGTGCTCAGGGTGCTGTGTGCTCAGTACTCAGGTAGCTGGGTGCTCAGTACTCAGGGTGCTGGGTGCTCAGTACGCGGGTGCTGGGTGCTCAGTGCTCAGGGTGCTGGGTGCTCAGTGCTCGGGGTGCTGGGTGCTCAGTGCTCAGTACTCAGGGTGCTGGGTGCTCAGTACTCGGGGTGCTAGGTGCTCAGTGCTCAGTACTCAGGGTGCTGGGTGCTCAGTGCTCAGGGTGCTGGGTGTTCACTGCTCAGGGTGCTGGGTGCTCAGTGCTCAGGGTGCTGGGTACTCAGTGCTCAGGGTACTGGGTGCTCAGTGCTCAGGTGCTCGGTGCTCAGTACTCAGGGTGCTGGGTGCTCAGTGCTCGAGGTGCTCAGTACTCAGGGTGCTGTATGTTCAGTGTTCAGGGTGCTGGGTGCTCAGTACTCAGGGTGCTCGGTGCTTAGTACTCAGGGTGCTGGGTGCTCAGTGCTCAGGGTGCTGGGTGCTCAGTGCTCGGGGTGCTGGGTGCTCAGTGCTCAGTACTCAGGGTGCTGGGTGCTCAGTGCTCGGGTTTCTGGGTGCTCAGTGCTCAGTACTCAGGGTGCTGGGTGCTCAGTGCTCAGGGTGCTGTGTGCTCAGTGCTCAGGGTGCTGGGTGCTCAGTTCTCAGGGTGCTGGGTGCTCAGTGCTCGGGGTGCTGCGTGCCCAGTGCTCAGTACTCAGGGTCCTGGGTGCTCAGTACTCAGGGTGCTGTGTGCTCAGTGCTCAGGGTGCTGGGTGCTCAGTGCTCAATGTGCTGGGTGCTCAGTGCTCAGGGTGCTGGGTGCTCAGTACTCAGGGTGCTGGGTGCTCAGTGCTCGGGGTGCTGGGTGCTCAGTGCTCAGGGTGCTGGGTGCTCAGTACTCAGGGTGTTGGGTGCTCAGTACTCTGGGTGCTGTGTGCTCAGTACTCAGGTAGCTGGGTGCTCAGTACTCAGGGTGCTGGGTGCTCAGTACTCGGGTGCTGGGTGCTCAGTGCTCAGGGTGCTGGGTGCTCAGTGCTCGGGGTGCTGGGTGCTCAGTGCTCAGTACTCAGGGTGCTGGGTGCTCAGTACTCGGGGTGCTAGGTGCTCAGTGCTCAGTACTCAGGGTGCTGGGTGCTCAGTGCTCAGGGTGCTGGGTGTTCACTGCTCAGGGTGCTGGGTGCTCAGTGCTCAGGGTGCTGGGTACTCAGTGCTCAGGGTACTGGGTGCTCAGTACTCAGGGTGCTGGGTGCTCAGTGCTCAGGGTGCTGGGTGCTCAGTGCTCGGGGTGCTGGGTGCTCAGTGCTCGGGGTGCTGGGTGCTCAGTGCTCAGGTGCTCGGTGCTCAGTACTCAGGGTGCTGGGTGCTCAGTGCTCGAGGTGCTCAGTACTCAGGGTGCTGTATGTTCAGTGTTCAGGGTGCTGGGTGCTCAGTACTCAGGGTGCTCGGTGCTTAGTACTCAGGGTGCTGGGTGCTCAGTACTCCGGGTGCTGGGTGCTCAGTGCTCGGGGTGCTCGGTGCTCAGTACTCAGTGCTCAGGGTGCTCAGTGCTCAGTGCTCAGGGTGCTGGGTGTTCAGTACTCAGTGTGCTGGGTGCTCAGTACTCAGGGTGCTGGGTGCTCAGTGCTCAGGGTGCTGGGTGCTCAGTGCTCGGGGTGATCGGTGCTCAGTACTCAGGGTGCTGGGTGCTCAGTGCTCGGGGTGCTCGGAGCTCAGTACTCAGGGTGCTGGGTGCTCAGTGCTCGGGGTGATCGGTGCTCAGTACTCAGGGTGCTGGGTGCTCAGTGCTCGGGGTGCTCGGTGCTCAGTACGTTGGGTGCTCACTATTCAGGGTGCTGGGTGCTCAGTGCTCAGGGTGCTGGGTGCTCAGTGCTCAGGGTGCTGGGTGCTCAGTGCTCAGGGTGCTGGGTGCTCAGTACTCAGGGTGCTGGGTGCTCAGTGCTCGGGGTGCTGGGTGCTCAGTGCTCGGGGTGCTGGGTGCTCAGTACTCAGGGTGCTGGGTGCTCAGTACTCGGGGTGCTGGGTGCTCAGTACTCGGGTTGCTGGGTGCTCAGTACTCAGGGTGCTGGGTGCTCTGTACTCGGGAGCTGGGTGCTCAGTGCTCAGGGTGCTGGGTGCTCAGTGCTCAGTGTGCTGGGTGCTCAGTGCTCAGTACTCAGGGTGCTGGGTGCTCAGTGCTCAGTATTCAGGGTGCTGGGTGCTCAGTGCTCAGGGTGCTGTGTGCTCAGTGCTCAGGGTGCTGGGTGCTCAGTGCTCAGTGTGCTGGGTACTCAGTGCTCAGGGTGCTGGGTGCTCAGTACTCAGGGTGCTGGGTGCTCAGTACTCAGGGTGCTGGGTGCTCAGTGCTCGGGGTGGTGGGTGCTCAGTGCTCGGGGTGCTGGGTGCTCAGTGCTTGGGTTGCTGTGTGTTCAGTGCTCAGGGTGCTGGGTGCTCAGTACTCCGGGTGCTGGGTGCTCAGTGCTCGGGGTGCTCGGTGCTCAGTGCTCAAGGTGCTGGGTGCTCAGTACTCAGGGTGCTCATTGCTCAGGGTGCTGGGTGCTCAGTACTCAGGGTGCTGGGTGCTCAGTGCTCAGGGTGCTCGGTGCTCAGTACGTTGGGTGCTCAGTACTCAGGGTGCTGGGGGCTCAGTGCTCAGGGTGCTGGGTGCTCAGTGCTCAGGGTGCTGGGTGCTCAGTACTCAGGGTGCTTTGTGTTCGGTGCTCAGTATGCTGGGTGCTCAGTACTCAGGGTGCTGGGTGCTCAGTGCTCCGGGTGCTCGGTGCTCAGTACGCTGGGTGCTCTGTACTCAGTGTGCTGGGTGCTCAGTACTCAGGGTGCAGGGTGCTCAGTACTCAGGGTGCTGGGTGCTTAGTACTCAGGGTGCTGGGTGCTCAGTGCTCGGGGTGCTGGGTGCTCTGTGCTCAGTACTCAGGGTGCTGGGTGCTCAGTGCTCAGGGTGCTGGGTGCTCAGTGCTCGGGGTGCTGGGTGCTCAGTACTCAGGGTGCTGGGTGCTCAGTACTCCGGGTGCTGGGTGCTCAGTTCTCGGGGTGCTCGGTGCTCAGTACTCAGGGCTCAGGGTGCTCAGTGCTCAGTGCTCAGGGTGCTGGGTGTTCAGTACTCAGGGTGCTCCGTGCTCAGTGCTCAGGGTGCTGGGGGCTCAGTACTCAGGGTGCTGGGTGCTCAGTGCTCGGGGTGCTGGGTGCTCAGTGCTCGGGGTGCTTGGTGCTCAGTAATCAGGGTGCTGGGTGCTCAGTACTCGTTGTGCTGGGTGCTCAGTGCTCAGGGTGCAGGGTGCTCACTACTCAGGGTGCTCGGTGCTCAGTGCTCGGGGTGCTGGGTGCTCAGTACTCAGGGTGCTCGGTGCTCAGTACTCAGGGTGCTCAGTGCTCAGTACTCAGGGTGCTCACCCTCAGTGCTCGGGGTGCTGGGTGCTCAGTGCTCGGGGTGCTGGGTGCTCAGTGCTCGGGGTGCTTTGTGCTCAGTGCTCAGGGTGCTGGGTGCTCAGTGCTCAGAGTGCTGGGTGCTCAGTGCTCAGGGTGCTGGGTGCTCAGTGCTCAGAGTGCTGGGTGCTCAGTACTCAGGGTGCTGGGTGCTCAGTGCTCGGGGTGCTGGGTGCTCAGTACTCAGGGTGCTGGGTGCTCAGTGCTCAGAGTGCTGGGTGCTCAGTACTCAGAGTGCTGTGTGTTCAGTGCTCAGGGTGCTGGGTGCTCAGTACTCAGGGTGCTCAGTGCTTAGTACTCATGGTGCTGGGTGCTCAGTACTCCGGGTGCTGGGTGCTCAGTGCTCGGGGTGCTCGGTGCTCAGTACGTTGGGTGCTCACTACTCAGGGTGCTGCGTGCTCAGTGCTCAGGGTGCTGGGTGCTCAGTGCTCAGGATGCTGTTTGCTCTGTGCTCAGGGTGCTGGGTGCTCAGTACTCAGGGTGCTGGGTGCTCAGTGCTCGGGGTTCTGGGTGCTCAGTTCTCAGGGTGCTGGGTGCTCAGTACTCAGGGTGCTGGGTGCTCAGTACTCGGGGTGCTGGGTGCTCAGTATTCAGGGTGCTGGGTGCTCAGTACTCATTGTGCTGGGTGCTCAGTACTCGGGTGCTGGGTGCTCAGTGCTCAGTACTCAGGGAGCTGGGTGCTCAGTGCTCGGGGTGCTGCGTGCTCAGTGCTCAGTACTCAGGGTCCTGGGTGCTCAGTACTCAGGGTGCTGTGTGCTCAGTGCTCAGGGTGCTGGGTGCTCAGTGCTCAGGGTGCTGGGTGCTCAGTGCTCGGGTGCTGGGTGCTCAGTGCTCAGTACTCAGGGTGCTGGGGGCTCAGTGCTCAGGGTGCTGGGTGCTCACTGCTCAGGGTGCTGGGTGCTCAGTGCTCAGGGTGCTGGGTACTCAGTGCTCAGGGTACTGGGTGCTCAGTACTCAGGGTGCTGGGTGCTCAGTGCTCAGGGTGCAGGGTGCTCACTGCTCAGGGTGCTGGGTGCTCAGTGCTCAGGGTGCTGGGTACTCAGTGCTCAGGGAACTGGGTGCTCAGTACTCAGGGTGCTGGGTGCTCAGCGCTCAGGGTGCTGGGTGCTCAGTGCTCGGGGTGCTGGGTGCTGAGTGCTCGGGGTGCTCGGTGCTCAGTACTCAGGGTGCTGTATGTTCTGTGTTCAGGGTGCTGGGTGCTCAGTACTCAGGGTGCTCGGTGCTTAGTACTCAGGGTGCTGGGTGCTCAGTACTCCGGGTGCTGGGTGCTCAGTGCTCGGGGTGCTCGGTGCTCAGTACTCAGTGCTCAGGGTGCTCACTGCTCAGTGCTCAGGGTGCTGGGTGTTCAGTACTCAGGGTGCTGGGTGCTCAGTACTCAGGGGGCTGGGTGCTCAGTACTCTGGGTGCTCGGTGCTCAGTGCTCAGGGTGCTGGGTGCTCAGTACTCAGGGTGCTGGGTGCTCAGTGCTCAGGGTGCTGGGTACTCAGTGCTCAGGGTGCTCGATGCTCAGTACTCGGGGTGCTGGGTGCTCATTCTCGGGGTGCTGGGTGCTCAGTGCTCAGGGTGCTGGGTGCTCAGTACTCAGGGTGCTGGGTGCTCAGTGCTCAGGGTGCTGGGTGCTCAGTACTCAGGGGGCTGGGTGCTCAGTACTCAGGGGGCTGGGTGCTCAGTACTCTGGGTGCTCGGTGCTCAGTGCTCAGGGTGCTGGGTGCTCAGTACTCAGGGTGCTGGGTGCTCAGTGCTCAGGGTGCTGGGTACTCAGTGCTCAGGGTGCTCGGTGCTCAGTACTCGGGGTGCTGGGTGCTCATTCTCAGGGTGCTGGGTGCTCAGTGCTCAGGGTGCTGGGTGCTCAGTACTCAGGGTGCTGGGTGCTCAGTGCTCAGGGTGCTGGGTGCTCAGTACTCAGGGTGCTGGGTGCTCAGTGCTCAGGGTGCTGGGTCCTCAGTACTCAGGGTGCTGGGAGCTCAGTGCTCAGGGTGATCTTTGCTCAGTAGTCAGGGTGCTCAGTACTCAGGGTGCTGGGTGCTCAGTGCTCGGGGTACTGGGTGCTCAGTACTCAGGGTGCTGGGTGCTCAGTGCTCGGGGTTCTGGGTGCTCAGTGCTCAGGGTGATCGGTGCTCAGTACTCAGGGTGCTGGGTGCTCAGTGCTCAGGGTGCTGGTTGCTCAGTCCTCAGGGTGCTGGGTGCTCAGTACTCAGGGTGCTGGGTGCTCAGTGCTCAGGGTGCTGGGTGATCAGTGCTCCGTGTGCTGGGTGCTCAGTGCTCAGGGTGCTGGGTGCTCAGTGCTCGGGCTGCTGGGTGCTCAGTACACAGGGTGCTTGGTGCTCAGTGCTCAGGGTGCTGGGTGCTCAGTGCTCGGGGCGCTGGATGCTCAGTGCTCCGGGTGCTCGGAGCTCAGTACTCAGGGTGCTGGGTGCTCAGTGCTCGGGGTGATCGGTGCTCAGTAGTCAGGGTGCTGGGTGCTCAGTGCTCCGTGTGCTCGGTGCTCAGTACGTTGGGTGCTCACTACTCAGGGTGCTGGGTGCTCAGTGCTCAGGGTGCTGGGTGCTCAGTGCTCAGGGTGCTGGGTGCTCAGTGCTCAGGGCGCTGGGTACTCAGTGCTCAGGGTGCTGGGTGCTCAGTACTCAGGGTGCTGGGTGCTCAGTGCTGGGTGCTCAGTGCTCGGGGTGCTCGGTGCTCAGTACGTTGGGTGCTCAGTGCTCAGGGTGCTGGGTGCTCAGTGCTCAGGGTGCTGGGTGCTCAGTGCTCAGGGTGCTGGGTGCTCGGTGCTCGGGGTGCTGGGTGCTTAGTGCTCGGGGTGCCCGGTGCTCAGTACTCGGGGTGCTCAGTGCTCAGTACTCAGGGTGCTGGGTGCTCAGTGCTCAGGGTGCTGGGTGCTCAGTACTCAGGGTGCTGGGTGCTCAGTACTCAGGGTGCTCGGTGCTCAGTACTCAGGGTGCTTGGTGCTCAGTGCTCGGGGTGCTGGGTGCTCAGTACTCAGGGTGCTGGGTGCTCAGTGCTCGGGGTGCTCGGTGCTCAGTACGCTGGGTGCTCAGTACTCAGGGTTCTGGGTGCTCAGTACTCAGGGTGCTGGGTGCTTAGTACTCAGGGTGCTGGGTGCTCAGTGCTCGGGGTGCTGGGTGCTCAGTGTTCAGTACTCAGGGTGCTGGGAGCTCAGTGCTCAGGATGCTGGGTGCTCAGTGCTCGGGGCGCTGGGTGCTCAGTGCTCAGGGTGCTGGGTGCTCAGTACTCTGGGTGCTCAGTGCTCAGTACTCGGGGTGCTTGGTGCTCAGTACTCAGTGCTCAGGGTGCTCAGTGCTCAGTGCTCAGTGTGCTGGGTGCTCAGTGCTCAGGGTCCTGGGTGCTCAGTGCTCAGGGTGCTGGGTGCTCAGTGCTCGGGGCGCTGGTTGCTCAGTGCTCGGGGTGCTCGGAGCTCAGTACTCAGGGTGCTGGGTGCTCAGTGCTCGGTGTGATCGGTGCTCAGTACTCAGGGTGCTGGCTGCTCAGTGCTCGGGGTGCTCGGTGCTCAGTACGTTGGGTGCTCACTACTCAGGGTGCTGGGTGCTCAGTGCTCAGGGTGCTTGGTGCTCAGTGCTCAGGGGGCTGGGTGCTCAGTGCTCAGGGTGCTGGGTGCTCAGTGCTCAGGGTGCTGGGTGCTCAGTGCTCGGGGTGCTGGGTGCTCAGTGCTCAGGGTGCTGGGTGCTCAGTACTCAGGGTCCTGGGTGCTCAGTACTCAGGGTGCTGTGTGCTCAGTGCTCAGGGTGCTGGGTGCTCAGTGCTCAGGGTGCTGGGTGCTCAGTGCTCGGGTGCTGGGTGCTCAGTGCTCAGTACTCAGGGTGCTGGGGGCTCAGTGCTCAGGGTGCTGGGTGCTCACTGCTCAGGGTGCTGGGTGCTCAGTGCTCAGGGTGCTGGGTACTCAGTGCTCAGGGTACTGGGTGCTCAGTACTCAGGGTGCTGGGTGCTCAGTGCTCAGGGTGCAGGGTGCTCACTGCTCAGGGTGCTGGGTGCTCAGTGCTCAGGGTGCTGGGTACTCAGTGCTCAGGGTACTGGGTGCTCAGTACTCAGGGTGCTGTATGTTCAGTGTTCAGGGTGCTGGGTGCTCAGTACTCAGGGTGCTCGGTGCTTAGTACTCAGGGTGCTGGGTGCTCAGTACTCCGGGTGCTGGGTGCTCAGTGCTCGGGGTGCTCGGTGCTCAGTACTCAGTGCTCAGGGTGCTCACTGCTCAGTGCTCAGGGTGCTGGGTGTTCAGTACTCAGGGTGCTGGGTGCTCAGTACTCAGGGGGCTGGGTGCTCAGTACTCTGGGTGCTCGGTGCTCAGTGCTCAGGGTGCTGGATGCTCAGTACTCAGGGTGTTGGGTGCTCAGTACTCAGGGTGCTGGGGGCTCAGTGCTCAGGGTGCTGGGTACTCAGTGCTCAGGGTGCTCGGTGCTCATTACTCGGGGTGCTGGGTGCTCATTCTCGGGGTGCTGGGTGCTCAGTGCTCAGGGTGCTGGGTGCTCAGTACTCAGGGTGCTGGGTGCTCAGTGCTCAGGGTGCTGGGTCCTCAGTACTCAGGGTGCTGGGAGCTCAGTGCTCAGGGTGATCTTTGCTCAGTAGTCAGGGTGCTCAGTACTCAGGGTGCTGGGTGCTCAGTGCTCGGGGTACTGGGTGCTCAGTACTCAGGGTGCTGGGTGCTCAGTGCTCGGGGTTCTGGGTGCTCAGTGCTCAGGGTGATCGGTGCTCAGTACTCAGGGTGCTGGGTGCTCAGTGCTCAGGGTGCTGGGTGCTCAGTCCTCAGGGTGCTGAGTGCTCAGTACTCAGGGTGCTGGGTGCTCAGTACTCAGGGTGCTGGGTGCTCAGTGCTCAGGGTGCTGGGTGATCAGTGCTCCGTGTGCTGGGTGCTCAGTGCTCAGGGTGCTGGGTTCTCAGTGCTCGGGCTGCTGGGTGCTCAGTACACAGGGTGCTTGGTGCTCAGTGCTCAGGGTGCTGGGTGCTCAGTGCTCGGGGCGCTGGATGCTCAGTGCTCCGGGTGCTAGGAGCTCAGTACTCAGGGTGCTGGGTGCTCAGTGCTCGGGGTGATCGGTGCTCAGTAGTCAGGGTGCTGGGTGCTCAGTGCTCCGTGTGCTCAGTGCTCAGTACGTTGGGTGCTCACTACTCAGGGTGCTGGGTGCTCAGTTCTCAGGGTGCTGGGTGCTCAGTGCTCAGGGTGCTGGGTGCTCAGTGCTCAGGGCGCTGGGTACTCAGTGCTCATTGTGCTGGGTGCTCAGTACTCAGGGTGCTGGGTGCTCAGTGCTGGGTGCTCAGTGCTCGGGGTGCTCGGTGCTCAGTACGGTGGGTGCTCAGTGCTCAGGGTGCTGGGTGCTCAGTGCTCAGGGTGCTGGGTGCTCGGTGCTCAGGGTGCTGGGTGCTCGGTGCTCGGGGTGCTGGGTGCTTAGTGCTCGGGGTGCCCGGTGCTCAGTACTCGGGGTGCTCAGTGCTCAGTACTCAGGGTGCTGGGTGCTCAGTGCTCAGGGTGCTGGGTGCTCAGTACTCAGGGTGCTGGGTGCTCAGTACTCAGGGTGCTCGGTGCTCAGTACTCAGGGTGCTGGGTGCTCAGTACTCAGGGTGATCTGTTCTCAGTACTCAGGTTGCTGGCTGCTCAGTGCTCGGGGTGCTGGGTGCTCAGTACTCAGGGTGCTGGGTGCTCAGTACTCGGGGTGCTCTGTGCTCAGTACTCAGGGTGCTGGGTGCTCAGTACTCAGGGTGCTGGGTGCTCAGTGCTCGGTGTGCTCGGTGCTCAGTACTCGGGGTGCAGGGTGCTCAGTACTCGGGGTGCTGGGTGCTCAGTGCTCAGGGTGCTGGGTGCTCAGTGCTCGGGGTGCTGGGTGCTCAGTGCTGAGGGTGGTGCTGGGTGCTCAGTACTCAGGGTGCTGGGTGCTCAGTGCTCAGGGTGCTGGGTGCTCAGTACTAAGGGTGCTGGGTGCTCAGTACTCAGGGTGCTCGGTGCTCAGTACTCAGGGTTCTGGGTGCTCAGAGCTCAGGGTGCTGGGTACTCAGTACTCAGGGTGCTGGGTGCTCAGTACTCAGGGTGCTGGGTGCTCAGTGCTCAGGGTGCTGGGTGCTCAGTGCTCAGGGTGCTGGGTGCTCAGTGCTCGGCGTGCTGGGTGCTCAGTACTCAGGATGCTCGGTGCTCAGTGCTCAGTAATCAGGGTGCTCAGTACTCAGGGTGCTGGGTGCTCAGTGCTCGGGGAGCTGGGTGCTCAGTTCTCAGGGTGCTGGGTGCTCAGTACTCGGGGTGCTGGGTGCTCACTGCTCAGGGTGATCGGTGCTCAGTGCTCAGGGTGCTGGGTGCTCAGTCCTCCGGGTGCTCAGTGCTCAGGGTGCTGGGTGCTCATTGCTCGGTGTGCTCGGTGCTCAGTACTCAGGGTGCTGAGTGCTCAGTACTCAGGGTGCTGGGTGCTCAGTACTCAGGTTGCTGGTTGCTCAGTACTCAGGGTGCTGGGTGCTCAGTGCTCAGGGTGCTGGGTGCTCAGTGCTCGGGGTGCTGGGTGCTCAGGTCTGTGGTGCTGGGTGCTCAGTACTCAGTGCTCAGGGTGCTGGGTGCTCAGTGCTCAGTGCTCAGGGTGCTCTGTGCTCAGTACTCAGGGTGCTGGGTGCTCAGTGCTCGGGGTGCTGCATGCTCAGTGCTCAGGGAGCTGGATGCTCAGTGCTCAGGGTGCTGGGTGCTCAGTACTCAGGGTGCTGGGTGCTCAGTGCTCGTTGTGCTCGGTGCTCAGTACTCAAGGTGCTGGGTGCTCAGTGCTCAGGGTGCTCTGTGCTCAGTACTCGGGGTGCTTGGTGCTCAGTACTCAGGGTGCTCGGTGCTCAGTACTCGTGGTGCTGGGTGCTCAGTGCTCAGGGTGCTCAGTGCTCAGTGCTCGGGGTGCTGGGTGCTCAGTGCTCGGGGCGCTGGGTGCTCAGTGCTCGGGGTGCTGGGTGCTCAGTACTCGGGGTGCTGGGTGCTCAGTGCTCAGGGTGCTCAGTGCTCAGTACTCAGTGCTCAGGGTGCTGGGTGCTCAGTACTCTGGGTGTTGGGTGCTCAGTACTCAGGGTGCTGGGTGCTCCCTGCTCAGGGTGCTGGGTGCTCAGTGCTCAGGTTTCTGGGTGCTCAGTGCTCAGGGTGCTGGGTGCTCAGTACTCAGGGTGCTGGGTGCTTAGTGCTCGAGGTGCTCGGTGCCCAGTACTGAAGGTGCTGGGTGCTCAGTGCTCAGGGTGCTGGGTGCTCAGTCCTCGGGGTGCTCCATGCTCATGGTGCTGGGTGCTCAGTGCTCAGGGTGCTGGGTGCTCAGTGCTCGGGGTGCTGGGTTCTGAGTGCTCAGGGTGCTGGGTGCTCAGTGCTCGGGGTGCTCGGTGCTCAGTGCTCAGGGTCCTGGGTGCTCAGTACTCAGGGTGCTGGGTGCTTAGTACTCAGGGTGCTCAGTGCTCAGTACACAGGGTGCTGGGTGCTCAGTGCTCGGTGTGCTGGGTGCTCAGTGCTCAGTACTCAGGGGGCTGGGTGCTCAGTGCTCGGGGTGCTGGGTGCTCAGTACTCAGCGTGCTGGGTGCTCAGTACTCAGTGTGCTGGGTGCTCAGTGCTCAGGGTGCTGGGTGCTCAGTGCTCAGGGTGCTGGGTGCTCAGTGATCGGGGTGCTGGGTGCTCAGTACTCAGGGTGCTCAGTGCTCGGGGAGCTCGGTGATCAGTACTCAGGGTGCTGAGTGCTCAGTACTCAGGGTGCTGGGTGCTCAGTACTCATGGTGCTGGGTGCTCAGTACTCAGGGTGCTGGGTGCTCAGTACTCATGGTGCTGGGTGCTCATTCTCAGGGTGCTGGGTGCTCAGTGCTCGGGTTGCTGGGTGCTCAGTACTCAGGGTGCTGGGGGCTCAGTACTCAGGGTGCTGGGTGCTCAGTATCAGGCTGCTCGGTTCTCAGTACTCAGGGTGCTGGGTGCTCATTCTCGGGGTGCTGGGTGCTCAGTGCTCGGGGTGCTGGGTGCTCAGTACTCAGGGTGCTGGGGGCTCAGTACTCAGGGTGCTGGGTGCTCAGTACTCAGGGTGATCTGTTCTCAGTACTCAGGTTGCTGGCTGCTTAGTACTCGGGGTGCTGGGTGCTCAGTACTCAGGGTGCTGGGTGCTCAGTACTCGGGGTGCTCAGTGCTCAGTACTCAGGGTGCTGGGTGCTCAGTACTCAGGGTGCTGGGTGCTCAGTCCTCGGTGTGCTCGGTGCTCAGTACTCGGGGTGCAGGGTGCTCAGTACTCGGGGTGCTGGGTGCTCAGTGCTCAGGGTGCTGGGTGCTCAGTGCTCGGGGTGCTGGGTGCTCAGTGCTGAGGGTGGTGCTGGGTGCTCAGTACTCAGGGTGCTGGGTGCTCAGTGCTCAGGGTGCTGGGTGCTCAGTACTAAGGGTGCTGGGTGCTCAGTACTCAGGGTGCTCGGTGCTCAGTACTCAGGGTTCTGGGTGCTCAGAGCTCAGGGTGCTGGGTACTCAGTACTCAGGGTGCTGGGTGCTCAGTACTCAGGGTGCTGGGTTCTCAGTGCTCAGGGTGCTGGGTGCTCAGTGCTCAGGGTGCTGGGTGCTCAGTGCTTGGCGTGCTGGGTGCTCAGTACTCAGGATGCTCGGTGCTCAGTGCTCAGTAATCAGGGTGCTCAGTTCTCAGGGTGCTGGGTGCTCAGTGCTCGGGGAGCTGGGTGCTCAGTACTCAGGGTGCTGGGTGCTCAGTACTCGGGGTGCTGGGTGCTCACTGCTCAGGGTGATCGGTGCTCAGTGCTCAGGGTGCTGGGTGCTCAGTCCTCCGGGTGCTCAGTGCTCAGGTTGCTGGGTGCTCATTGCTCGGTGTGCTCGGTGCTCAGTACTCAGGGTGCTGAGTGCTCAGTACTCAGGGTGCTGGGTGCTCAGTACTCAGGTTGCTGGTTGCTCAGTACTCAGGGTGCTTGGTGCTCAGTGCTCAGGGTGCTGGGTGCTCAGTGCTCGGGGTGCTGGGTGCTCAGGGCTGTGGTGCTGGGTGCTCAGTGCTCAGTGCTCAGGGTGCTGGGTGCTCAGTGCTCAGTGCTCAGGGTGCTCTGTGCTCAGTACTCAGGGTGCTGGGTGCTCAGTGCTCGGGGTGCTGCGTGCTCAGTGCTCAGGGAGCTGGGTGCTCAGTGCTCAGGGTGCTGGGTGCTCAGTACTCAGGGTGCTGGGTGCTCAGTGCTCGTTGTGCTCGGTGCTCAGTACTCAAGGTGCTGGGTGCTCAGTGCTCAGGGTGCTGGGTGCTCAGTCCTCGGGGTGCTCCGTGCTCAGTGATCAGGGTGCTGGGTGCTCAGTACTCAGGGTGCTGGGTGCTCAGTACTCAGGGTGCTCAGTGATCAGTACTCGGGGTGCTTGGTGCTCAGTACTCAGGGTGCTCGGTGCTCAGTACTCGTGGTGCTTGGTGCTCAGTGCTCAGGGTGCTCAGTGCTCAATGCTCGGGGTGCTGGGTGCTCAGTGCTCGGGGCGCTGGGTGCTCAGTGCTCGGGGTGCTGGGGGCTCAGTACTCGGGGTGCTGGGTGCTCAGTGCTCAGGGTGCTCAGTGTTCAGTACTCAGTGCTCAGGGTGCTGGGTGCTCAGTACTCTGGGTGTTGGGTGCTCAGAACTCAGGGTGCTGGGTGCTCCCTGCTCAGGGTGCTGGGTGCTCAGTGCTCAGGTTTCTGGGTGCTCAGTGCTCAGGGTGCTGGGTGCTCAGTACTCAGGGTGCTGGGTGCTTAGTGCTCGAGGTGCTCGGTGCTCAGTACTGAAGGTGCTGGGTGCTCAGTGCTCAGGGTGCTGGGTGCTCAGTCCTCGGGGTGCTCCATGCTCATGGTGCTGGGTGCTCAGTGCTCAGGGTGCTGGGTGCTCAGTGCTCGGGGTGCTGGGTTCTGAGTGCTCAGGGTGCTGGGTGCTCAGTGCTCGGGGTGCTCGGTGCTCAGTGCTCAGGGTCCTGGGTGCTCAGTACACAGGGTGCTGGGTGCTTAGTACTCAGGGTGCTCAGTGCTCAGTACACAGGGTGCTGGGTGCTCAGTGCTCGGTGTGCTGGGTGCTCAGTGCTCAGTACTCAGGGGGCTGGGTGCTCAGTGCTCGGGGTGCTGGGTGCTCAGTACTCAGCGTGCTGGGTGCTCAGTACTCAGTGTGCTGGGTGCTCAGTGCTCAGGGTGCTGGGTGCTCAGTGCTCAGGGTGCTGGGTGCTCAGTGATCGGGGTGCTGGGTGCTCAGTACTCAGGGTGCTCAGTGCTAGGGGAGCTCGGTGATCAGTACTCAGGGTGCTCTGTGCTCAGTACTCAGTGCTCGGGGTCCTGGGTGCTCCGTGCTCGGGGTGCTGGGTGCTCAGTGCTCTGGGTGCTGGGTGCTCAGTACTCAGGGTGCTGGGTGCTCAGTACTCAGGGTGCTGGGTGCTCAGTGCTCAGGGTGCTGGGTGCTCAGTACTCAGGGTGCTGGGTGCTCTGTACTCAGGGTGCTCGGTGCTCAGTACTCAGGGTGCTGGGTGCTCAGTGCTCAGTGTGCTGGGTACTCAGTACTCAGGGTGCTGGGTGCTCAGTACTCAGGGTGCTGGGTGCTCAGTGCTCAGGGTGCTGGGTGCTCAGTGCTCAGGGTGCTGGGTGCTCAGTACTCAGGCTGCTGGGTGCTCAGTGCTCAGGGTGATCGGTGCTCAGTACTCAGGGTGCTCAGCACTCCGGGTGCTGGGTGCTCAGTGCTCAGGGTGCTGGGTGCACAGTACTCAGGGTGCTGGGTGCTCAGTGCTCGGGGTGCTGGGTGCTCAGTGCTCAGGGTGATCGGTGCTCAGTACTCAGGGTGCTGGGTGCTCAGTGCTCAGGGTGCTGGGTGCTCAGTCCTCAGGGTGCTCAGTGCTCAGGGTGCTGCGTGCTCTGTGCTCGGGGTGCTCGGTGCTCAGTACTCAGGGTGCTGAGTGCTCAGTACTCAGGGTGCTGGGTGCTCAGTACTCATGGTGCTGGGTGCTCAGTACTCAGGGGGCTGGGTGCTCAGTGCTCAGTGTGCTGGGTGCTCAGTGCTCAGGGCGCTGGGTGCTCAGTGCCCGGGGTGCTGGGTGCTCAGTGCTCGGGGTGCTCTGTGCTCAGTGCTCAGTACTCAGCGTGCTGGGTGCTCAGTGCTCAGAGTGTTGGGTGCTCAGGACTCAGGGTGCTGGGTGCTCAGTGCTCAGTGCTCAGGGTGCTCAGTGCTCAGGGTGCTCAGTGCTCAGGGTGCTGGGTGCTCAGTGCTCAGAGTGCTCTGTGCTCAGTACTCAGGGTGCTGGGTGCTCAGTGCTCGGGGTGCTGGGTGCTCAGTGCTCAGGGTGCTGGGTGCTCAGTACTCAGGGTGCTGGGTGCTCAGTACTCAGGGTGCTTGGTGTTCAGTACTCAGGGTGCTCAGTGCTCAGTACTCGGGGTGCTGGGTGCTCAGTGCTCAGGGTGCTCAGTGCTCAGTGCTCGGGGTGCTGGGTGCTCAGTGCTCGGGGTGCTGGGTGCTCAGTACTCGGGGTGCTGGGTGCTCAGTGCTCAGGGTGCTCAGTGCTCAGTACTCAGTTCTCAGGGTGCTCCGTGCTCATGGTGCTGGGTGCTCAGTGCTCAGGGTGCTGGGTGCTCAGTGCTCGGGGTGCTGGGTGCTCTGTACTCAGTGTGCTCAGTGCTCGGGGATCTCGTTGCTCAGTACTCAGGGTGCTGGGTGCTCAGTTCTCAGTGCTCGGGGTCCTGGGTTCTCCGTGCTCGGGGTGCTGGGTGCTCAGTGCTCTGGGTGCTTAGTGCTCAGTACTCAGTGTGCTGGGTGCTCAGTACTCATGGTGCTGGGTGCTCATTCTCAGGGTGCTGGGTGCTCAGTGCTCGGGTTGCTGGGTGCTCAGTACTCAGGGTGCTGGGGGCTCAGTACTCAGGGTGCTGGGTGCTCAGTATCAGGGTGCTCAGTTCTCAGTACTCAGGGTGCTGGGTGCTCATTCTCGGGGTGCTTTGTGCTCAGTGCTCGGGGTGCTGGGTGCTCAGTACTCAGGGTGCTGGGGGCTCAGTACTCAGGGTGCTGGGTGCTCAGTACTCAGGGTGATCTGATCTCAGTACTCAGGTTGGTGGCTGCTCAGTGCTCGGGGTGCTGGGTGCTCAGTGCTCGGGGTGCTGGGTGCTCAGTGCTCAGGGTGATCGGTGCTCAGTACTCAGGGTGCTGGGTGCTCAGTGCTCAGGGTGCTGGGTGCTCAGTCCTCAGGGTGCTCAGTGCTCAGGGTGCTGGGTGCTCTGTGCTCGGGGTGCTCGGTGCTCAGTACTCAGGGTGCTGAGTGCTCAGTACTCAGGGTGCTGGGTGCTCAGTACTCATGGTGCTGGGTGCTCAGTACTCAGGGGGCTGGGTGCTCAGTGCTCAGTATGCTGGGTGCTCAGTGCTCAGGGCGCTGGGTGCTCAGTGCCCGGGGTGCTGGGTGCTCAGTGCTCGGGGTGCTCTGTGCTCAGTGCTCAGTACTCAGCGTGCTGGGTGCTCAGTGCTCAGAGTGTTGGGTGCTCAGGACTCAGGGTGCTGGGTGCTCAGTGCTCAGTGCTCAGGGTGCTCAGTGCTCAGGGAGCTCAGTGCTCAGGGTGCTGGGTGCTCAGTGCTCAGAGTGCTCTGTGCTCAGTACTCAGGGTGCTGGGTGCTCAGTGCTCGGGGTGCTGGGTGCTCAGTGCTCAGGGTGCTGGGTGCTCAGTACTCAGGGTGCTGGGTGCTCAGTACTCAGGGTGCTTGGTGTTCAGTACTCAGGGTGCTCAGTGCTCAGTACTCGGGGTGCTGGGTGCTCAGTGCTCAGGGTGCTCAGTGCTCAGTGCTCGGGGTGCTGGGTGCTCAGTACTCGGGGTGCTGGGTGCTCAGTGCTCAGGGTGCTCAGTGCTCAGTACTCAGTTCTCAGGGTGCTCCGTGCTCATGGTGCTGGGTGCTCAGTGCTCAGGGTGCTGGGTGCTCAGTGCTCGGGGTGCTGGGTGCTCTGTACTCAGTGTGCTCAGTGCTCGGGGATCTCGTTGCTCAGTACTCAGGGTGCTGGGTGCTCAGTTCTCAGTGCTCGGGGTCCTGGGTTCTCCGTGCTCGGGGTGCTGGGTGCTCAGTGCTCTGGGTGCTTAGTGCTCAGTACTCAGTGTGCTGGGTGCTCAGTACTCATGGTGCTGGGTGCTCATTCTCAGGGTGCTGGGTGCTCAGTGCTCGGGTTGCTGGGTGCTCAGTACTCAGGGTGCTGGGGGCTCAGTACTCAGGGTGCTGGGTGCTCAGTATCAGGGTGCTCGGTTCTCAGTACTCAGGGTGCTGGGTGCTCATTCTCGGGGTGCTGGGTGCTCAGTGCTCGGGGTGTTGGGTGCTCAGTACTCAGGGTGCTGGGGGCTCAGTACTCAGGGTGCTGGGTGCTCAGTACTCAGGGTGATCTGTTCTCAGTACTCAGGTTGGTGGCTGCTCAGTGCTCGGGGTGCTGGGTGCTCAGTACTCGGGGTGCTCAGTGCTCAGTACTCAGGGTGCTGGGTGCTCAGTCCTCAGGGTGCTGGGTGCTCAGTGCTCGGGGTGCTCGATGCTCAGTACTCGGGGTGCAGGGTGCTCAGTACTCGGGGTGCTGGGTGCTCAGTGCTCAGGGTGCTGGGTGCTCAGTGCTCGGGGTGTTGGGTGCTCAGTGCTGAGGGTGGTGCTGGGTGCTCAGTACTCAGGGTGCTGGGTGCTCAGTGCTCAGGGTGCTGGGTGCTCAGTACTCAGGGTGCTGGGTGCTCAGTGCTCAGGGTGCTGGGTGCTCAGTGCTCAGGGTGCTGAGTGCTCAGTGCTCGGCGTGCTGGGTGCTCAGTACTCAGGATGCTCGGTGCTCTGTGCTCAGAAACCATGGTGCTCAGTACTCAGGGTGCTGGGTGCTCAGTGCTCGGGGTGCTGGGTGCTCAGTACTCAGGGTGCTGGGTGCTCAGTACTCGGGGTGCTGGGTGCTCAGTACTCATGGTGCTGGGTGCTCAGTGCTCGGGGTGCTCGGTGCTCAGTACGTTGGGTGCTCACTACTCAGGGTGCTGGGTGCTCAGTGCTCAGGGTGCTGGGTGCTCAGTGCTCAGGGTGCTGGGTGCTCAGTGCTCAGGGTGCTGGGTGCTCAGTGCTCGGGGTGCTGGGTGCTCAGTGCTCAGGGTGCTGGGTGCTCAGTACTCAGGGTCCTGGGTGCTCAGTACTCAGGGTGCTGTGTGCTCAGTGCTCAGGGTGCTGGGTGCTCAGTGCTCAGGGTGCTGGGTGCTCAGTGCTCGGGTGCTGGGTGCTCAGTGCTCAGTACTCAGGGTGCTGGGGGCTCAGTGCTCAGGGTGCTGGGTGCTCACTGCTCAGGGTGCTGGGTGCTCAGTGCTCAGGGTGCTGGGTACTCAGTGCTCAGGGTACTGGGTGCTCAGTACTCAGGGTGCTGGGTGCTCAGTGCTCAGGGTGCAGGGTGCTCACTGCTCAGGGTGCTGGGTGCTCAGTGGTCAGGGTGCTGGGTACTCAGTGCTCAGGGTACTGGGTGCTCAGTGCTCGGGGTGCTGGGTGCTCAGTGCTCGGGGTGCTGGGTGCTGAGTGCTCGGTGTGCTCGGTGCTCAGTACTCAGGGTGCTGTATGTTCAGTGTTCAGGGTGCTGGGTGCTCAGTACTCAGGGTGCTCGGTGCTTAGTACTCAGGGTGCTGGGTGCTCAGTACTCCGGGTGCTGGGTGCTCAGTGCTCGGGGTGCTCGGTGCTCAGTACTCAGTGCTCAGGGTGCTCACTGCTCAGTGCTCAGGGTGCAGGGTGTTCAGTACTCAGGGTGCTGGGTGCTCAGTACTCAGGGGGCTGGGTGCTCAGTACTCTGGGTGCTCGGTGATCAGTGCTCAGGGTGCTGGGTGCTCAGTACTCAGGGTGTTGGGTGCTCAGTACTCAGGGTGCTGGGTGCTCAGTGCTCAGGGTGCTGGGTACTCAGTGCTCAGGGTGCTCGGTGCTCATTACTCGGGGTGCTGGGTGCTCATTCTCGGGGTGCTGGGTGCTCAGTGCTCAGGGTGCTGGGTGCTCAGTACTCAGGGTGCTGGGTGCTCAGTGCTCAGGGTGCTGGGTGCTCAGTACTCAGGGTGCTGGGTGCTCAGTGCTCAGGGTGCTGGGTCCTCAGTACTCAGGGTGCTGGGAGCTCAGTGCTCAGGGTGATCTTTGCTCAGTAGTCAGGGTGCTCAGTACTCAGGGTGCTGGGTGCTCAGTGCTCGGGGTACTGGGTGCTCAGTACTCAGGGTGCTGGGTGCTCAGTGCTCGGGGTTCTGGGTGCTCAGTGCTCAGGGTGATCGGTGCTCAGTACTCAGGGTGCTGGGTGCTCAGTGCTCAGGGTGCTGGGTGCTCAGTCCTCAGGGTGCTGAGTGCTCAGTACTCAGGGTGCTGGGTGCTCAGTACTCAGGGTGCTGGGTGCTCAGTGCTCAGGGTGCTGGGTGATCAGTGCTCCGTGTGCTGGGTGCTCAGTGCTCAGGGTGCTGGGTGCTCAGTGCTCGGGCTGCTGGGTGCTCAGTACACAGGGTGCTTGGTGCTCAGTGCTCAGGGTGCTGGGTGCTCAGTGCTCGGGGCGCTGGATGCTCAGTGCTCCGGGTGCTCGGAGCTCAGTACTCAGGGTGCTGGGTGCTCAGTGCTCGGGGTGATCGGTGCTCAGTAGTCAGGGTGCTGGGTGCTCAGTGCTCCGTGTGCTCGGTGCTCAGTACGTTGGGTGCTCACTACTCAGGGTGCTGGGTGCTCAGTGCTCAGGGTGCTGGGTGCTCAGTGCTCAGGGTGCTGGGTGCTCAGTGCTCAGGGCGCTGGGTACTCAGTGCTCAGGGTGCTGGGTGCTCAGTACTCAGGGTGCTGGGTGCTCAGTGCTGGGTGCTCAGTACGTTGGGTGCTCAGTGCTCAGGGTGCTGGGTGCTCAGTACTCAGGGTGCTGGGTGCTCAGTGCTCGGTGCTCAGTACGTTGGGTGCTCAGTGCTCAGGGTGCTGGGTGCTCAGTGCTCAGGGTGCTGGGTGCTCAGTGCTCAGGGTGCTGGGTGCTCGGTGCTCGGGGTGCTGGGTGCTTAGTGCTCGGGGTGCCCGGTGCTCAGTACTCGGGGTGCTCAGTGCTCAGTACTCAGGGTGCTGGGTGCTCAGTGCTCAGGGTGCTGGGTGCTCAGTACTCAGGGTGCTGGGTGCTCAGTAGTCAGGGTGATCGGTGCTCAGTACTCAGGGTGCTGGGTGCTCAGTGCTCGGGGTTCTGGGTGCTCAGTACTCAGGGTGCTGGGTGCTCAGTGCTCGGGGTGCTCGGTGCTCAGTACGCTGGGTGCTCAGTACTCAGGGTTCTGGGTGCTCAGTACTCAGGGTGCTGGGTGCTTAGTACTCAGGGTGCTGGGTGCTCAGTGCTCGGGGTGCTGGGTGCTCAGTGTTCAGTACTCAGGGTGCTGGGATCTCAGTGCTCAGGGTGCTGGGTGCTCAGTGCTCGGGGCGCTGGGTGCTCAGTGCTCAGGGTGCTGGGTGCTCAGTACTCTGGGTGCTCAGTGCTCAGTACTCGGGGTGCTTGGTGCTCAGTACTCAGTGCTCAGGGTGCTCAGTGCTCAGTGTGCTGGGTGCTCAGTGCTCAGGGTGCTGGGTGCTCAGTGCTCAGGGTGCTGGGTGCTCAGTGCTCGGGGTGATCGGTGCTCAGTGCTCAGGGTGCTGGGTGCTCAGTACTCAGGGTGCTGGGTGCTCAGTGCTCAGGGTGCTGGGTGCTCAGTACTCAGGGTGCTGGGTGCTCAGTGCTCAGGGTGCTGGGTCCTCAGTACTCAGGGTGCTGGGAGCTCAGTGCTCAGGGTGATCTTTGCTCAGTAGTCAGGGTGCTCAGTACTCAGGGTGCTGGGTGCTCAGTGCTCGGGGTACTGGCTGCTCAGTACTCAGGGTGCTGGGTGCTCAGTGCTCGGGGTTCTGGGTGCTCAGTGCTCAGGGTGATCGGTGCTCAGTACTCAGGGTGCTGGGTGCTCAGTGCTCAGGGTGCTGGGTGCTCAGTCCTCAGGGTGCTGAGTGCTCAGTACTCAGGGTGCTGGGTGCTCAGTACTCAGGGTGCTGGGTGCTCAGTGCTCAGGGTGCTGGGTGATCAGTGCTCCGTGTGCTGGGTGCTCAGTGCTCAGGGTGCTGGGTGCTCAGTGCTCGGGCTGCTGGGTGCTCAGTACACAGGGTGCTTGGTGCTCAGTGCTCAGGGTGCTGGGTGCTCAGTGCTCGGGGCGCTGGATGCTCAGTGCTCCGGGTGCTCGGAGCTCAGTACTCAGGGTGCTGGGTGCTCAGTGCTCGGGGTGATCGGTGCTCAGTAGTCAGGGTGCTGGGTGCTCAGTGCTCCGTGTGCTCGGTGCTCAGTACGTTGGGTGCTCACTACTCAGGGTGCTGGGTGCTCAGTGCTCAGGGTGCTGGGTGCTCAGTGCTCAGGGTGCTGGGTGCTCAGTGCTCAGGGCGCTGGGTACTCAGTGCTCAGGGTGCTGGGTGCTCAGTACTCAGGGTGCTGGGTGCTCAGTGCTGGGTGCTCAGTACGTTGGGTGCTCAGTGCTCAGGGTGCTGGGTGCTCAGTACTCAGGGTGCTGGGTGCTCAGTGCTCGGTGCTCAGTACGTTGGGTGCTCAGTGCTCAGGGTGCTGGGTGCTCAGTGCTCAGGGTGCTGGGTGCTCAGTGCTCAGGGTGCTGGGTGCTCGGTGCTCGGGGTGCTGGGTGCTTAGTGCTCGGGGTGCCCGGTGCTCAGTACTCGGGGTGCTCAGTGCTCAGTACTCAGGGTGCTGGGTGCTCAGTGCTCAGGGTGCTGGGTGCTCAGTACTCAGGGTGCTGGGTGCTCAGTAGTCAGGGTGATCGGTGCTCAGTACTCAGGGTGCTGGGTGCTCAGTGCTCGGGGTTCTGGGTGCTCAGTACTCAGGGTGCTGGGTGCTCAGTGCTCGGGGTGCTCGGTGCTCAGTACACTGGGTGCTCAGTACTCAGGGTTCTGGGTGCTCAGTACTCAGGGTGCTGGGTGCTTAGTACTCAGGGTGCTGGGTGCTCAGTGCTCGGGGTGCTGGGTGCTCAGTGTTCAGTACTCAGGGTGCTGGGATCTCAGTGCTCAGGGTGCTGGGTGCTCAGTGCTCGGGGCGCTGGGTGCTCAGTGCTCAGGGTGCTGGGTGCTCAGTACTCTGGGTGCTCAGTGCTCAGTACTCGGGGTGCTTGGTGCTCAGTACTCAGTGCTCAGGGTGCTCAGTGCTCAGTGTGCTGGGTGCTCAGTGCTCAGGGTGCTGGGTGCTCAGTGCTCAGGGTGCTGGGTGCTCAGTGCTCTGGGCGCTGGGTGCTCAGTGCTCGGGGTGCTCGGGGCTCAGTACTCAGGGTGCTGGGTGCTCAGTGCTCGGGGTGATCGGTGCTCAGTACTCAGGGTGCTGGGTGCTCAGTGCTCGGGGTGCTCGGTGCTCAGTACGTTGGGTGCTCACTACTCAGGGTGCTGGGTGCTCAGTGCTCAGGGTGCTGGGTGCTCAGTGCTCAGGGTGCTGGGTGCTCAGTGCTCAGGGTGCTGGGTGCTCAGTGCTCAGGGTGCTGGGTGCTCAGTGCTCGGGGTGCTGGGTGCTCAGTGCTCAGGGTGCTGGGTGCTCAGTACTCAGGGTGCTGGGTGCTCAGTACTCGGGGTGCTGGGTGCTCAGTACTCGGGGTGCTGGGTGCTCAGTGCTCAGGGTGCTGAGGGCTCAGTACTCAGGGTGCTGGGTGCTCAGTACTCTGGGTGCTGGGTGCTCAGTGCTCTGCGTGCTGGGTACTCAGTGCTCAGGGTGCTCGGTGCTCAGTACTCGGGGTGCTGGGTGCTCATTCTCGGGGTGCTGGGTGCTCAGTGCTCGGGGTGCTGGGTGCTCAGTACTCAGCGTGCTGGGTGCTCAGTGCTCAGGGTGCTGGGTGCTCAGTACTCAGGGTGCTGGGTGCTCAGTGCTCAGGGTGCTGGGTGCTCAGTACTCAGGGTTCTGGGAGCTCAGTGCTCAGGGTGATCGGTGCTCAGTACTCAGGGTGCGCAGTACTCAGGGTGCTGGGTGCTCAGTGCTCGGGGTTCTGGGTGCTCAGTGCTCAGGGTGCTGGGTGCTCAGTCCTCAGGGTGCTCAGTGCTCAGGGTGCTGGGTGCTCAGTGCTCGGGGTGCTCGGTGCTCAGTAGTCAGGGTGCTGAGTGCTCAGTACTCAGGGTGCTGGGTGCTCAGTACTAAGGGTGCTGGGTGCTCAGTGCTCAGTGTGCTGGGTGATCAGTGCTCAGTGTGCTGGGTGCTCAGTGATCAGGGTGCTGGGTGCTCAGTGCTCGGGGTGCTGGGTGCTCAGTGCTCGGGGCGCTGGGTGCTCAGTGCTCGGGGTGCTCGGAGCTCAGTACCCAGGGTGCTGGGTGCTCAGTGCTCGGGGTAATCGGTGCTCAGTACTCAGGGTGCTGGATGCTCAGTGCTCGGGGTGCTCGGTGCTCAGTACGTTGGGTGCTCACTACTCAGGGTGCTGGGTGCTCAGTGCTCAGGGTGCTGGGTGCTCAGTGCTCAGGGTGCTGGGTGCTCAGTGCTCAGGGTGCTGGGTGCTCAGTGCTCACCGTGCTGGGTGCTCAGTACTCGGGGTGCTGGGTGCTCAGTTCTCAGGGTGCTCGGTGCTCAGTACTCAGGGTGCTGGGTGCTCAGTGCTCGGGGTGCTGGGTGCTCAGTACTCAGATTGCTGGGTGCTCAGTACTCGGGGTGCTCGGTGCTCAGTACTCAGGGTGCTGGGTGCTCAGTACTCGGGTGCTGGGTGCTCAGTGCTCAGGGTGCTGGGTGCTCAGTGCTCGGGGTGCTGGGTGCTCAGTGCTCAGTACTCAGGGTGCTGGGTGCTCAGTGCTCGGGGTTCTGGGTGCTCAGTGCTCAGTACTCAGGGTGCTGGGTGCTCAGTGCTCAGGGTGCTGTGTGCTCAGTGCTCAGGGTGCTGGGTGCTCAGTGCTCAGGGTGCTGGGTGCTCAGTGGTCGGGGTGCTGCATGCTCAGTGCTCAGTACTCAGGGTCCTGGGTGCTCAGTACTCAGGGTGCTGTGTGCTCAGTGCTCAGGGTGCTGGGTGCTCAGTGCTCAATGTGCTGGGTGCTCAGTGCTCAGGGTGCTGGGTGCTCAGTACTCAGGGTGCTGGGTGCTCAGTGCTCGGGGTGCTGGGTGCTCAGTGCTCAGGGTGCTGGGTGCTCAGTACTCAGGGTGTTGGGTGCTCAGTACTCTGGGTGCTGTGTGCTCAGTACTCAGGTAGCTGGGTGCTCAGTACTCAGGGTGCTGGGTGCTCAGTACTCGGGTGCTGGGTGCTCAGTGCTCAGGGTGCTGGGTGCTCAGTGCTCGGGGTGCTGGGTGCTCAGTGCTCAGTACTCAGGGCGCTGGGTGCTCAGTACTCGGGGTGCTAGGTGCTCAGTGCTCAGTACTCAGGGTGCTGGGTGCTCAGTGCTCAGGGTGCTGTGTGCTCAGTGCTCAGGGTGCTGGGTGCTCAGTGCTCAGGGTGCTGGGTGCTCAGTGGTCGGGGTGCTGCGTGCTCAGTGCTCAGTACTCAGGGTCCTGGGTGCTCAGTACTCAGGGTGCTGTGTGCTCAGTGCTCAGGGTGCTGGGTGCTCAGTGCTCAATGTGCTGGGTGCTCAGTGCTCAGGGTGCTGGGTGCTCAGTACTCAGGGTGCTAGGTGCTCAGTGCTCGGGGTGCTGGGTGCTCAGTCCTCAGGGTGCTGGGTGCTCAGTACTCAGGGTGTTGGGTGCTCAGTACTCTGGGTGCTGTGTGCTCAGTACTCAGGTAGCTGGGTGCTCAGTACTCAGGGTGCTGGGTGCTCAGTACTTGGGTGCTGGGTGCTCAGTGCTCAGGGTGCTGGGTGCTCAGTGCTCGGGGTGCTGGGTGCTCAGTGCTCAGTACTCAGGGTGCTGGGTGCTCAGTACTCGGGGTGCTAGGTGCTCAGTGCTCAGTACTCAGGGTGCTGGGTGCTCAGTGCTCAGGGTGCTGGGTGTTCACTGCTCAGGGTGCTGGGTGCTCAGTGCTCAGGGTGCTGGGTACTCAGTGCTCAGGGTACTGGGTGCTCAGTACTCAGGGTGCTGGGTGCTCAGTGCTCAGGGTGCTGGGTGCTCAGTGCTCGGGGTGCTGGGTGCTCAGTGCTCGGGGTGCTGGGTGCTCAGTGCTCAGGTGCTCGGTGCTCAGTACTCAGGGTGCTGGGTGCTCAGTGCTCGAGGTGCTCAGTACTCAGGGTGCTGTATGTTCAGTGTTCAGGGTGCTGGTTGCTCAGTACTCAGGGTGCTCGGTGCTTAGTACTCAGGGTGCTGGGTGCTCAGTACTCCGGGTGCTGGGTGCTCAGTGCTCGGGGTGCTCGGTGCTCAGTACTCAGTGCTCAGGGTGCTCAGTGCTCAGTGCTCAGGGTGCTGGGTGTTCAGTACTCAGGGTGCTGGGTGCTCAGTACTCAGGGTGCTGGGTGCTCAGTGCTCAGGGTGCTGGGTGCTCGGTGCTCGGGGTGATCGGTGCTCAGTACTCAGGGTGCTGGGTGCTCAGTGCTCGGGGTGCTCGTAGCTCAGTACTCAGGGTGCTGGGTGCTCAGTGCTCGGGGTGATCGGTGCTCAATACTCAGGGTGCTGGGTGCTCAGTGCTCGGGGTGCTCGGTGCTCAGTACGTTGGGTGCTCACTATTCAGGGTGCTGGGTGCTCAGTGCTCAGGGTGCTGGGTGCTCAGTGCTCAGGGTGCTGGGTGCTCAGTGCTCAGGGTGCTGGGTGCTCAGTACTCAGGGTGCTGGGTGCTCAGTACTCGGGGTGCTGGGTGCTCAGTGCTCGGGGTGCTGGGTGCTCAGTACTCAGGGTGCTGGGTGCTCAGTTCTCGGGGTGCTGGGTGCTCAGTACTCGGGTTGCTGGGTGCTCAGTACTCAGGGTGCTGGGTGCTCTGTACTCGGGAGCTGGGTGCTCAGTGCTCATGGTGCTGGGTGCTCAGTGCTCAGTGTGCTGGGTGCTCAGTGCTCAGTACTCAGGGTTCTGGGTGCTCAGTGCTCAGTATTCAGGGTGCTGGGTGCTCAGTGCTCAGGGTGCTGTGTGCTCAGTGCTCAGGGTGCTGGGTGCTCAGTGCTCAGGGTGCTGGGTACTCAGTGCTCAGGGTGCTGGGTGCTCAGTACTCAGGGTGCTGGGTGCTCAGTACTCAGGGTGCTGGGTGCTCAGTGCTCGGGGTGGTGGGTGCTCAGTGCTCGGGGTGCTGGGTACTCAGTGCTTGGGGTGCTGTGTGTTCAGTGCTCAGGGTGCTGGGTGCTCAGTACTCCGGGTGCTGGGTGCTCAGTGCTCGGGGTGCTCGGTGCTCAGTGCTCAAGGTGCTGGGTGCTCAGTACTCAGGGTGCTCATTGCTCAGGGTGCTGGGTGCTCAGTACTCAGGGTGCTGGGTGTTCAGTGCTCAGGGTGCTCGGTGCTCAGTACGTTGGGTGCTCAGTACTCAGGGTGCTGGGGGCTCAGTGCTCAGGGTGCTGGGTGCTCAGTGCTCAGGGTGCTGGGTGCTCAGTACTCAGGGTGCTTTGTGCTCGGTGCTCAGTATGCTGGGTGCTCAGTACTCAGGGTGCTGGGTGCTCAGTGCTCGGGGTGCTCGGTGCTCAGTACGCTGGGTGCTCTGTACTCACTGTGCTGGGTGCTCAGTACTCAGGGTGAAGGGTGCTCAGTACTCAGGGTGCTGGGTGCTTAGTACTCAGGGTGCTGGGTGCACAGTGCTCGGGGTACTGGGTGCTCTGTGCTCAGTACTCAGGGTGCTGGGTGCTCAGTGCTCAGGGTGCTGGGTGCTCAGTGCTCGGGGTGCTGGGTGCTCAGTACTCAGGGTGCTGGGTGCTCAGTACTCCGGGTGCTGGGTGCTCAGTTCTCGGGGTGCTCGGTGCTCAGTACTCAGGGCTCAGGGTGCTCAGTGCTCAGTGCTCAGGGTGCTGGGTGTTCAGTACTCAGATTGCTGGGTGCTCAGTGCTCAGGGTGCTGGGTGCTCAGTACTCAGGGTGCTGGGTGCTCAGTACTCAGGGTGCTGGGTGCTTAGTACTCAGGGTGCTGGGTGCTCAGTGCTCGGGGTGCTGGGTGCTCAGTGCTCGGGGTGCTTGGTGCTCAGTAATCAGGGTGCTGGGTACTCAGTACTCGTTGTGCTGGGTGCTCAGTGCTCAGGGTGCTGGGTGCTCACTACTCAGGGTGCTCGGTGCTCAGTGCTCGGGGTGCTGGGTGCTCAGTACTCAGGGTGCTCGGTGCTCAGTACTCAGGGTGCTCAGTGCTCAGTACTCAGGGTGCTCACCCTCAGTGCTCGGGGTGCTGGGTGCTCAGTGCTCGGGGTGCTGGGTGCTCAGTGCTCGGGGTGCTGGGTGCTCAGTGCTCAGGTTGCTGGGTGCTCAGTGCTCAGAGTGCTGGGTGCTCAGTGCTCAGGGTGCTGGGTGCTCAGTGCTCAGAGTGCTGGGTGCTCAGTACTCAGGGTGCTGGGTGCTCAGTGCTCGGGGTGCTGGGTGCTCAGTACTCAGGGTGCTGGGTGCTCAGTGCTCAGAGTGCTGGGTGCTCAGTACTCAGAGTGCTGTGTGTTCAGTGCTCAGGGTGCTGGGTGCTCAGTACTCAGGGTGCTCGGTGCTTAGTACTCATGGTGCTGGGTGCTCAGTACTCCGGGTGCTGGGTGCTCAGTGCTCGGGGTGCTCGGTGCTCAGTACGTTGGGTGCTCACTACTCAGGGTGCTGCGTGCTCAGTGCTCAGGGTGCTGGGTGCTCAGTGCTCAGGATGCTGTTTGCTCAGTGCTCAGGGTGCTGGGTGCTCAGTACTCAGGGTGCTGGGTGCTCAGTGCTCGGGGTTCTGGGTGCTCAGTTCTCAGGGTGCTGGGTGCTCAGTACTCAGGCTGCTGGGTGCTCAGTACTCGGGGTGCTGGGTGCTCAGTATTCAGGGTGCTGGGTGCTCAGTACTCATTGTGCTGGGTGCTCAGTACTCGGGTGCTGGGTGCTCAGTGCTCAGTACTCAGGGTGCTGGGTGCTCAGTGCTCGGGGTGCTGCGTGCTCAGTGCTCAGTACTCAGGGTCCTGGGTGCTCAGTACTCAGGGTGCTGTGTGCTCAGTGCTCAGGGTGCTGGGTGCTCAGTGCTCAGGGTGCTGGGTGCTCAGTGCTCAGGGTGCTGGGTGCTCAGTACTCAGGGTGCTGGGTGCTCAGTGCTCGGGGTGCTGGGTGCTCAGTGCTCAGGGTGCTGGGTGCTCAGTACTCAGGGTGTTGGGTGCTCAGTACTCAGGGTGCTGGGTGCTCAGTACTCAGGTAGCTGGGTGCTCAGTACTCAGGGTGCTGGGTGCTCAGTACTCGGGTGCTGGGTGCTCAGTGCTCAGGGTGCTGGGTGCTCAGTGCTCGGGTGCTGGGTGCTCAGTGCTCAGTACTCAGGGTGCTGGGTGCTCAGTGCTCAGGGTGCTGGGTGCTCACTGCTCAGGGTGCTGGGTGCTCAGTGCTCAGGGTGCTGGGTACTCAGTGCTCAGGGTACTGGGTGCTCAGTACTCAGGGTGCTGGGTGCTCAGTGCTCAGGGTGCAGGGTGCTCACTGCTCAGGGTGCTGTGTGCTCAGTGCTCAGTGTGCTGGGTACTCAGTGCTCAGGGTACTGGGTGCTCAGTACTCAGGGTGCTGGGTGCTCAGCGCTCAGGGTGCTGGGTGCTCAGTGCTCGGGGTGCTGGGTGCTCAGTGCTCGGGGTGCTGGGTGCTGAGTGCTCGGGGTGCTCGGTGCTCAGTACTCAGGGTGCTGTATGTTCAGTGTTCAGGGTGCTGGGTGCTCAGTACTCAGGGTGCTCGGTGCTTAGTACTCAGGGTGCTGGGTGCTCAGTACTCCGGGTGCTGGGTGCTCAGTGCTCGGGGTGCTCGGTGCTCAGTACTCAGTGCTCAGGGTGCTCACTGCTCAGTGCTCAGGGTGCTGGGTGTTCAGTACTCATGGTGCTGGGTGCTCAGTACTCAGGGGGCTGGGTGCTCAGTACTCTGGGTGCTCGGTGCTCAGTGCTCTGGGTGCTGGGTGCTCAGTACTCAGGGTGCTGGGTGCTCAGTACTCAGGGTGCTGGGTGCTCAGTGCTCAGGGTGCTGGGTACTCAGTGCTCAGGGTGCTCGGTGCTCAGTACTCGGGGTGCTGGGTGCTCATTCTCGGGGTGCTGGGTGCTCAGTGCTCAGGGTGCTGGGTGCTCAGTACTCAGGGTGCTGGTTGCTCAGTGCTCAGGGTGCTGGGTGCTCAGTACTCAGGGTGCTGGGTGCTCAGGGCTCAGGGTGCTGGGTGCTCAGTACTCAGGGTGCTGGGTGCTCAGTGCTCAGGGTGCTGGGTGCTCAGTACTCAGGGTGCTGGGAGCTCAGTGCTCAGGGTGATCGGTGCTCAGTACTCAGGGTGCTCAGTACTCAGGGTACTGGGTGCTCAGTGCTCGGGGTGCTGGGAGCTCAGTACTCAGGGTGCTGGGTGCTCAGTGCTCGGGGTGCTGGGTGCTCAGTGCTCAGGGTGATCGGTGCTCAGTACTCAGGGTGCTGGGTGCTCAGTGCTCAGGGTGCTGGGTGTTCAGTCCACAGGGTGCTCAGTGCTCAGAGTGCTGGGTGCTCAGTGCTCGGGGTGCTGGGTGTTCAGTGCTCGGGGTGCTGGGTGCTCAGTGCTCAGGGTGCTGGGTGCTCAGTGCTCAGTGCTCAGGGTGCTGGTTGCTCAGTACTCAGGGTGCTGGGTGCTCAGTACTCAGGGTGCTGGGTGCTCAGTGCTCAGGGTGCTAGGTGCTCAGAACTCAGGGTGCTGGGTGATCAGTGCTCGGGGTGCTGGGTGCTCAGTGCTCAGGGTGCTGGGTGCTCAGTGCTCAGGGTGCTGGGTGCTCAGTACTCAGGGTGCTGGGTGCTCAGTGCTCGGGGTGCTCGGTGCTCAGTACTCAAGGTGCTGGGTGCTCAGTGCTCATTGTGCTGGGTGCTCAGTGCTCAGGGTGCTCAGTGCTCAGTGCTCAGGGTGCTGGGTGTTCAGTACTCAGGGTGCTGGGTGCTCAGTACTCAGGGTGCTGGGTGCTCAGTACTCAGGATGCTGGGTGCTCAGTGCTCGGGGTGCTCGGTGCTCAGTACTCAGGGTGCTGGGTGCTCAGTACTCAGGGTGCTGGGTGCTCAGTGCTCAGGGTTCTGGGTGCTCAGTGCTCGGGGTGATCGGTGCTCAGTACTCAGGGTGCTGGTTGCTCAGTGCTCGGGGTGCTCGGAGCTCAGTACTCAGGGTGCTGGGTGCTCAGTGCTCGGGGTGATCGGTGCTCAGTACTCAAGGTGCTGGGTGCTCAGCGCTCTGGGTGCTCGGTGCTCAGTACGTTGGGTGCTCACTACTCAGGGTGCTGGCTGCTCAGTGCTCAGGGTGCTGGGTGCTCAGTGCTCAGGGTGCTGGGTGCTCAGTGCTCAGGGTGCTGGGTGCTCAGTACTCAGGGTGCTGGGTGCTCAGTGCTCGGGGTGCTGGGTGCTCAGTGCTCAGGGTGCTGGGTGCTCAGTACTCAGGGTGCTGGGTGCTCAGTACTCGGGGTGCTGGGTGCTCAGTACTCGGGGTGCTGGGTGCTCAGTACTCAGGGTGCTGGGTGCTCTGTACTCGGGAGCTGGGTGCTCAGTGCTCAGGGTGCTGGGTGCTCAGTGCTCGGTGTGCTGGGTGCTCAGTGCTCAGTAATCAGGGTGCTGGGTGCTCAGTGCTCAGTACTCAGGGTGCTGGGTGCTCAGTGCTCAGGGTGCTGTGTGCTCAGTGCTCAGGGTGCTGGGTGCTCAGTGCTCAGGGTGCTGGGTGCTCAGTGCTCGGGGTGCTGGGTGCTCAGTGCTCGGGGTGCTGGGTGCTAAGTGCTCGGGGTGCTCGGTGCTCAGTACTCAGGGTGCTGGGTGCTCAGTGCTCAAGGTGCTCAGTACTCAGGGTGCTGTATGTTCAGTGCTCAGGGTGCTGGGTGCTCAGTACTCAGGGTGCTCGGTGCTTAGTACGCAGGGTGCTGGGTGCTCAGTACTCAGGGTGCTGGGTGCTCAGTTCTCGGGGTGCTCGGTGCTCAGTGCTCAAGGTGCTGGGTGCTCAGTACTCAGGGTGCTCATTGCTCAGGGTGTTGGGTGCTCAGTGCTCGGGGTGCTGGGTGCTCAGTACTCAGGGTGCTGGGTGCTCAGTGCTCGGGGTTCTGGGTGCTCAGTGCTCAGGGTGATCGGTGCTCAGTACTCAGGGTGCTGGGTGCTCAGTGCTCAGGGTGCTGGGTGCTCAGTCCTCAGGGTGCTCAGTGCTCAGGGTGCTGGGTGCTCAGTGCTCGGGGTGCTCGGTGCTCAGTACTCAGGGTGCTGAGTGCTCAGTACTCAGGGTGCTGGGTGCTCAGTACTCAGGGTGCTGGGTGCTCAGTGCTCAGTGTGTTGGGTGATCAGTGCTCAGTGTGCTGGGTGCTCAGTGATCAGGGTGCTGGGTGCTCAGTGCTCGTGGTGCTGGGTGCTCAGTACTCAGGGTGCTGGGTGCTCAGTACTCAGGGTGCTGGGTGCTTAGTACTCAGGGTGCTGGGTGCTCAGTGCTCGGGGTGCTGGGTGCTCAGTGCTCGGGGTGCTTGGTGCTCAGTAATCAGGGTGCTGGGTGCTCAGTACTCGTTGTGCTGGGTGCTCAGTGCTCAGGGTGCTGGGTGCTCACTACTCAGGGTGCTCGGTGCTCAGTGCTCGGGGTGCTGGGTGCTCAGTACTCAGGGTGCTCGGTGCTCAGTACTCAGGGTGCTCAGTGCTCAGTACTCAGGGTGCTCAGGCTCAGTGCTCGGGGTGCTGGGTGCTCAGTGCTCGGGGTGCTGGGTGCTCAGTGCTCAGTGTGCTGGGTGCTCAGTGCTCAGAGTGCTGTGTGCTCAGTACTCAGGGTGCTCAGTGCTCGGTGCTCTGTACGCTGGGTGCTCAGTACTCAGGGTGCTGGGTGCTCAGTGCTCGGGGTTCTGGGTGCTCAGTACTCAGGGTGCTGGGTGCTCAGTGCTCGGGGTGCTCGGTGCTCAGTACGCTGGGTGCTGGGTGCTCATTCTCGGCGTGCTGTGTGCTCAGTACTCAGGGTGCTGGGTGCTCAGTACTCCGGGTGCTGGGTGCTCAGTTCTCGGGGTGCTCGGTGCTCAGTACTCAGGGCTCAGGGTGCTCAGTGCTCAGTGCTCAGGGTGCCTGGTGTTCAGTACTCAGGGTGCTGGGTGCTCAGTACTCAAGGTGCTGGGTGCTCAGTGCTCAGGGTGCTGGGTGCTCAGTACTCGGGGTGCTGGTTGCTCAGTGCTCAGGGTGCTCGGGGCTCAGTACTCAGGGTGCTGGGTGCTCAGTACTCAGGGTGCTGGGTGCTCAGTGCTCAGCGTGCTGGGTACTCAGTGCTCAGGGTGCTCGGTGCTCAGTACTCGGGGTGCTGGGTGCTCATTCTCGGGGTGCTGGGTGCTCAGTGCTCGGGGTGCTGGGTGCTCAGTACGCAGCGTGCTGGGTGCTCAGTGCTCAGGGTGCTGGGTGCTCAGTACTCAGGGTGCTGGGTGCTCAGTGCTCAGGGTGCTGGGTGCTCAGTACTCAGGGTGCTGGGTGCTCAGTGTTCACGGTGCTGGGTGCTCAGTACTCAGGGTTCTGGGAGCTCAGTGCTCAGGGTGATCGGTGCTCAGTACTCAGGGTGCTCAGTACTCAGGGTGCTGGGTGCTCAGTGCTCGGGGTGCTGGGTGCTCAGTACTCAGGGTGCTGGGTGCTCAGTGCTCGGGGTTCTGGGTGCTCAGTGCTCAGGGTGATCGGTGCTCAGTACTCAGGGTGCTGGGTGCTCAGTGCTCAGGGTGCTGGGTGCTCAGACCTCAGGGTGCTCAGTGCTCAGGGTGCTGGGTGCTCAGTGCTTGGGGTGCTCGGTGCTCAGTACTCAGGGTGCTGAGTGCTCAGTACTCAGGGTGCTGGGTGCTCAGTACTCAGGGTGCTGGGTGCTCAGTGCTCAGTGTGCTGGGTGATCAGTGCTCAGTGTGCTGGGTGCCCAGTGATCAGGGTGCTGGGTGCTCAGTGCTCGGGGTGCTGGTTGCTCAGTACTCAGGGTGCTGGGTGCTCAGTGCTCAGGGTGCTCGGTGCTCAGTGCTCGGGGCGCTGGGTGCTCAGTGCTCGGGGTGCTCGGAGCTCAGTACCCAGGGTGCTGGGTGCTCAGTGCTCAGGGTGCTGGTTGCTCAGTACTCAGGGTGCTGGGTGCTCAGTGCACAGGGTGCTGGGTGCTCAGTGCTCAGGGTGCTGGGTGCTCAGTGCTCAGGGTGCTGGGTGCTCAGTGCTCAGGGTGCTGGGTGCTCAGTACTCAGGGTGCTGGGTGCTCAGTGCTCGGGGTGCTGGGTGCTCAGTGCTCGGGGTGCTGGGTGCTCAGTACTCAGGGTGCTGGGTGCTCAGTACTCGGGGTGCTGGGTGCTCAGTACTCGGGTTGCTGGGTGCTCAGTACTCAGGGTGCTGGGTGCTCTGTACTCGGGAGCTGGGTGCTCAGTGCTCAGGGTGCTGGGTGCTCAGTGCTCGGTGTGCTGGGTGCTCAGTGCTCAGTACTCAGGGTGCTGGGTGCTCAGTGCTCAGTACTCAGGGTGCTGGGTGCTCAGTGCTCAGGGTGCTGTGTGCTCAGTGCTCAGGGTGCTGGGTGCTCAGTGCTCAGGGTGCTGGGTACTCAGTGCTCAGGGTGCTGGGTGCTCAGTACTCAGGGTGCTGGGTGCTCAGTACTCAGGGTGCTGGGTGCTCAGTGCTCGGGGTGCTGGGTGCTCAGTGCTCGGGGTGCTGGGTGCTCAGTGCTCGGGGTGCTCGGTGCTCAGTACTCAGGGTGCTGGGTGCTCAGTGCTCGAGGTGCTCAGTACTCAGGGTGCTGTGTGTTCAGTGCTCAGGGTGCTGTGTGCTCAGTGCTCAGGGTGCTGGGTGCTCAGTGCTCAGGGTGCTGGGTACTCAGTGCTCAGGGTGTTGTCTGCTCAGTGCGCGAGGTGCTCTTTACTCAGAGTGCTGTGTGTTCAGTGCTCAGGGTGCTGGGTGCTCAGTACTCAGGGTGCTCGGTGCTTAGTACTCATGGTGCTGGGTGCTCAGTACTCCGGGTGCTGGGTGCTCAGTGCTCGGGGTGCTCGGTGCTCAGTACGTTGGGTGCTCACTACTCAGGGTGCTGGGTGCTCAGTATTCAGGGTGCTGGGTCCTCAGTACTCATTGTGCTGGGTGCTCAGTACTCGGGTGCTGGGTGCTCAGTGCTCAGGGTGCTGGGTGCTCAGTGCTCGGGGTGCTGGGTGCTCAGTGCTCAGTACTCAGGTTGCTGGGTGCTCAGTGCTCGGGGTGCTGCGTGCTCAGTGCTCAGTACTCAGGGTCCTGGGTGCTCAGTACTCAGGGTGCTGTGTGCTCAGTGCTCAGGGTGCTGGGTGCTCAGTGCTCAGGGTGCTGGGTGCTCAGTGCTCAGGGTGCTGGGTGCTCAGTGCTCAGGGTGCTGGGTGCTCAGTACTCAGGGTGCTGGGTGCTCAGTACTCAGGGTGCTGGGTGCTCAGTACTCAGGGTGCTGGGAGCTCAGTGCTCAGGGTGATCTTTGCTCAGTAGTCAGGGTGCTCAGTACTCAGGGTGCTGGGTGCTCAGTGCTCGGGGTACTGGGTGCTCAGTACTCAGGGTGCTGGGTGCTCAGTGCTCGGGGTTCTGGGTGCTCAGTGCTCAGGGTGATCGGTGCTCAGTACTCAGGGTGCTGGGTGCTCAGTGCTCAGGGTGCTGGGTGCTCAGTCCTCAGGGTGCTGAGTGCTCAGTACTCAGGGTGCTGGGTGCTCAGTACTCAGGGTGCTGGGTGCTCAGTGCTCAGGGTGCTGGGTGATCAGTGCTCCGTGTGCTGGGTGCTCAGTGCTCAGGGTGCTGGGTGCTCAGTGCTCGGGCTGCTGGGTGCTCAGTACACAGGGTGCTTGGTGCTCAGTGCTCAGGGTGCTGGGTGCTCAGTGCTCGGGGCGCTGGATGCTCAGTGCTCCGGGTGCTCGGAGCTCAGTACTCAGGGTGCTGGGTGCTCAGTGCTCGGGGTGATCGGTGCTCAGTAGTCAGGGTGCTGGGTGCTCAGTGCTCCGTGTGCTCGGTGCTCAGTACGTTGGGTGCTCACTACTCAGGGTGCTGGGTGCTCAGTGCTCAGGGTGCTGGGTGCTCAGTGCTCAGGGTGCTGGGTGCTCAGTGCTCAGGGCGCTGGGTACTCAGTGCTCAGGGTGCTGGGTGCTCAGTACTCAGGGTGCTGGGTGCTCAGTGCTGGGTGCTCAGTGCTCGGGGTGCTCGGTGCTCAGTACGTTGGGTGCTCAGTGCTCAGGGTGCTGGGTGCTCAGTGCTCAGGGTGCTGGGTGCTCAGTGCTCAGGGTGCTGGGTGCTCGGTGCTCGGGGTGCTGGGTGCTTAGTGCTCGGGGTGCCCGGTGCTCAGTACTCGGGGTGCTCAGTGCTCAGTACTCAGGGTGCTGGGTGCTCAGTGCTCAGGGTGCTGGGTGCTCAGTACTCAGGGTGCTGGGTGCTCAGTACTCAGGGTGCTCGGTGCTCAGTACTCAGGGTGCTGGGTGCTCAGTGCTCGGGGTGCTGGGTGCTCAGTACTCAGGGTGCTGGGTGCTCAGTGCTCGGGGTGCTCGGTGCTCAGTACGCTGGGTGCTCAGTACTCAGGGTTCTGGGTGCTCAGTACTCAGGGTGCTGGGTGCTTAGTACTCAGGGTGCTGGGTGCTCAGTGCTCGGGGTGCTGGGTGCTCAGTGTTCAGTACTCAGGGTGCTGGGAGCTCAGTGCTCAGGGTGCTGGGTGCTCAGTGCTCGGGGCGCTGGGTGCTCAGTGCTCAGGGTGCTGGGTGCTCAGTACTCTGGGTGCTCAGTGCTCAGTACTCGGGGTGCTTGGTGCTCAGTACTCAGTGCTCAGGGTGCTCAGTGCTCAGTGCTCAGTGTGCTGGGTGCTCAGTGCTCGGGGTGCTGGGTGCTCAGTGTTCAGTACTCAGGGTGCTGGGAGCTCAGTGCTCAGGGTGCTGGGTGCTCAGTGCTCGGGGCGCTGGGTGCTCAGTGCTCAGGGTGCTGGGTGCTCAGTACTCTGGGTGCTCAGTGCTCAGTACTCGGGGTGCTTGGTGCTCAGTACTCAGTGCTCAGGGTGCTCAGTGCTCAGTGCTCAGTGTGCTGGGTGCTCAGTGCTCAGGGTGCTGGGTGCTCAGTGCTCAGGGTGCTGGGTGCTCAGTGCTCGGGGCGCTGGGTGCTCAGTGCTCGGGGTGCTCGGGGCTCAGTACTCAGGGTGCTGGGTGCTCAGTGCTCGGGGTGATCGGTGCTCAGTACTCAGGGTGCTGGGTGCTCAGTGCTCGGGGTGCTCGGTGCTCAGTACGTTGGGTGCTCACTACTCAGGGTGCTGGGTGCTCAGTGCTCAGGGTGCTGGGTGCTCAGTGCTCTGGGTGCTGGGTGCTCAGTGCTCAGGGTGCTGGGTGCTCAGTACTCAGGGTGCTGGGTGCTCAGTGCTCGGGGTGCTGGGTGCTCAGTGCTCAGGGTGCTGGGTGCTCAGTACTCGGGGTGCTGGGTGCTCAGTACTCGGGGTGCTGGGTGCTCAGTACTCAGGGTGCTGGGTGCTCTGTACTCGGGAGCTGGGTGCTCAGTGCTCAGGGTGCTGGGTGCTCAGTGCTCGGTGTGCTGGGTGCTCAGTGCTCAGTAATCAGGGTGCTGGGTGCTCAGTGCTCAGTACTCAGGCTGCTGGGTGCTCAGTGCTCAGGGTGCTGTGTGCTCAGTGCTCAGGGTGCTGGGTGCTCAGTGCTCAGGGTGCTGGGTGCTCAGTGCTCGGGGTGCTGGGTGCTCAGTGCTCGGGGTGCTGGGTGCTAAGTGCTCGGGGTGCTCGGTGCTCAGTACTCAGGGTGCTGGGTGCTCAGTGCTCAAGGTGCTCAGTACTCAGGGTGCTGTATGTTCAGTGATCAGGGTGCTGGGGGCTCAGTACTCAGGGTGCTCGGTGCTTAGTACGCAGGGTGCTGGGTGCTCAGTACTCAGGGTGCTGGGTGCTCAGTGCTCGGGGTGCTGGGTGCTCAGTACTCAGGGTGCTGGGTGCTCAGTGCTCGGGGTTCTGGGTGCTCAGAACTCAGGGTGCTGGGTGCTTAGTACTCAGGGTGCTGGGTGCTCAGTACTCAGGGTGCTGGGTGCTCAGTACTCAGGGTGCTGGGTGCTCAGTACTCAGGGTGCTGGGTGCTTAGTACTCAGGGTGCTGGGTGCTCAGTGCTCGGGGTGCTGGGTGCTCAGTGCTCGGGGTGCTTGGTGCTCAGTAATCAGGGTGCTGGGTGCTCAGTACTCGTTGTGCTGGGTGCTCAGTGCTCAGGGTGCTGGGTGCTCACTACTCAGGGTGCTCGGTGCTCAGTGCTCGGGGTGCTGGGTGCTCAGTACTCAGGGTGCTCGGTGCTCAGTACTCAGGGTGCTCAGTGCTCAGTACTCAGGGTGCTCAGGCTCAGTGCTCGGGGTCCTGGGTGCTCAGTGCTCGGGGTGCTGGGTGCTCAGTGCTCGGGGTGCTCGGTGCTCAGTACTCAGTGCTCAGGGTGCTCACTGCTCAGTGCTCAGGGTGCAGGGTGTTCAGTACTCAGGGTGCTGGGTGCTCAGTACTCAGGGGGCTGGGTGCTCAGTACTCTGGGTGCTCGGTGCTCAGTGCTCAGGGTGCTGGGTGCTCAGTACTCAGGGTGTTGGGTGCTCAGTACTCAGGGTGCTGGGTGCTCAGTGCTCAGGGTGCTGGGTACTCAGTGCTCAGGGTGCTCGGTGCTCATTACTCGGGGTGCTGGGTGCTCATTCTCGGGGTGCTGGGTGCTCAGTGCTCAGGGTGCTGGGTGCTCAGTACTCAGGGTGCTGGGTGCTCAGTGCTCAGGGTGCTGGGTGCTCAGTACTCAGGGTGCTGGGTGCTCAGTGCTCAGGGTGCTGGGTCCTCAGTACTCAGGGTGCTGGGAGCTCAGTGCTCAGGGTGATCTTTGCTCAGTAGTCAGGGTGCTCAGTACTCAGGGTGCTGGGTGCTCAGTGCTCGGGGTACTGGGTGCTCAGTACTCAGGGTGCTGGGTGCTCAGTGCTCGGGGTTCTGGGTGCTCAGTGCTCAGGGTGATCGGTGCTCAGTACTCAGGGTGCTGGGTGCTCAGTGCTCAGGGTGCTGGGTGCTCAGTCCTCAGGGTGCTGAGTGCTCAGTACTCAGGGTGCTGGGTGCTCAGTACTCAGGGTGCTGGGTGCTCAGTGCTCAGGGTGCTGGGTGATCAGTGCTCCGTGTGTTGGGTGCTCAGTGCTCAGGGTGCTGGGTGCTCAGTGCTCGGGCTGCTGGGTGCTCAGTACACAGGGTGCTTGGTGCTCAGTGCTCAGGGTGCTGGGTGCTCAGTGCTCGGGGCGCTGGATGCTCAGTGCTCCGGGTGCTCGGAGCTCAGTACTCAGGGTGCTGGGTGCTCAGTGCTCGGGGTGATCGGTGCTCAGTAGTCAGGGTGCTGGGTGCTCAGTGCTCCGTGTGCTCGGTGCTCAGTACGTTGGGTGCTCACTACTCAGGGTGCTGGGTGCTCAGTGCTCAGGGTGCTGGGTGCTCAGTGCTCAGGGTGCTGGGTGCTCAGTGCTCAGGGCGCTGGGTACTCAGTGCTCAGGGTGCTGGGTGCTCAGTACTCAGGGTGCTGGGTGCTCAGTGCTGGGTGCTCAGTGCTCGGGGTGCTCGGTGCTCAGTACGTTGGGTGCTCAGTGCTCAGGGTGCTGGGTGCTCAGTGCTCAGGGTGCTGGGTGCTCAGTGCTCAGGGTGCTGGGTGCTCGGTGCTCGGGGTGCTGGGTGCTTAGTGCTCGGGGTGCCCGGTGCTCAGTACTCGGGGTGCTCAGTGCTCAGTACTCAGGGTGCTGGGTGCTCAGTGCTCAGGGTGCTGGGTGCTCAGTACTCAGGGTGCTGGGTGCTCAGTACTCAGGGTGATCGGTGCTCAGTACTCAGGGTGCTGGGTGCTCAGTGCTCGGGGTGCTGGGTGCTCAGTACTCAGGGTGCTGGGTGCTCAGTGCTCGGGGTGCTCGGTGCTCAGTACGCTGGGTGCTCAGTACTCAGGGTTCTGGGTGCTCAGTACTCAGGGTGCTGGGTGCTTAGTACTCAGGGTGCTGGGTGCTCAGTGCTCGGGGTGCTGGGTGCTCAGTGTTCAGTACTCAGGGTGCTGGGATCTCAGTGCTCAGGGTGCTGGGTGCTCAGTGCTCGGGGCGCTGGGTGCTCAGTGCTCAGGGTGCTGGGTGCTCAGTACTCTGGGTGCTCAGTGCTCAGTACTCGGGGTGCTTGGTGCTCAGTACTCAGTGCTCAGGGTGCTCAGTGCTCAGTGCTCAGTGTGCTGGGTGCTCAGTGCTCAGGGTGCTGGGTGCTCAGTGCTCAGGGTGCTGGGTGCTCAGTGCTCTGGGCGCTGGGTGCTCAGTGCTCGGGGTGCTCGGGGCTCAGTACTCAGGGTGCTGGGTGCTCAGTGCTCGGGGTGATCGGTGCTCAGTACTCAGGGTGCTGGGTGCTCAGTGCTCGGGGTGCTCGGTGCTCAGTACGTTGGGTGCTCACTACTCAGGGTGCTGGGTGCTCAGTGCTCAGGGTGCTGGGTGCTCAGTGCTCAGGGTGCTGGGTGCTCAGTGCTCAGGGTGCTGGGTGCTCAGTGCTCAGGGTGCTGGGTGCTCAGTGCTCGGGGTGCTGGGTGCTCAGTGCTCAGGGTGCTGGGTGCTCAGTACTCAGGGTGCTGGGTGCTCAGTACTCGGGGTGCTGGGTGCTCAGTACTCGGGGTGCTGGGTGCTCAGTGCTCAGGGTGCTGAGGGCTCAGTACTCAGGGTGCTGGGTGCTCAGTACTCTGGGTGCTGGGTGCTCAGTGCTCAGCGTGCTGGGTACTCAGTGCTCAGGGTGCTCGGTGCTCAGTACTCGGGGTGCTGGGTGCTCATTCTCGGGGTGCTGGGTGCTCAGTGCTCGGGGTGCTGGGTGCTCAGTACTCAGCGTGCTGGGTGCTCAGTGCTCAGGGTGCTGGGTGCTCAGTACTCAGGGTGCTGGGTGCTCAGTGCTCAGGGTGCTGGGTGCTCAGTACTCAGGGTTCTGGGAGCTCAGTGCTCAGGGTGATCGGTGCTCAGTACTCAGGGTGCGCAGTACTCAGGGTGCTGGGTGCTCAGTGCTCGGGGTTCTGGTTGCTCAGTGCTCAGGGTGCTGGGTGCTCAGTCCTCAGGGTGCTCAGTGCTCAGGGTGCTGGGTGCTCAGTACTCGGGTGCTGGGTGCTCAGTGCTCAGGGTGCTGGGTGCTCAGTGCTCGGGGTGCTGGGTGCTCAGTGCTCAGTACTCAGGGTGCTGGGTGCTCAGTGCTCGGGGTTCTGGGTGCTCAGTGCTCAGTACTCAGGGTGCTGGGTGCTCAGTGCTCAGGGTGCTGTGTGCTCAGTGCTCAGGGTGCTGGGTGCTCAGTGCTCAGGGTGCTGGGTGCTCAGTGGTCGGGGTGCTGCGTGCTCAGTGCTCAGTACTCAGGGTCCTGGGTGCTCAGTACTCAGGGTGCTGTGTGCTCAGTGCTCAGGGTGCTGGGTGCTCAGTGCTCAATGTGCTGGGTGCTCAGTGCTCAGGGTGCTGGGTGCTCAGTACTCAGGGTGCTGGGTGCTCAGTGCTCGGGGTGCTGGGTGCTCAGTGCTCAGGGTGCTGGGTGCTCAGTACTCAGGGTGTTGGGTGCTCAGTACTCTGGGTGCTGTGTGCTCAGTACTCAGGTAGCTGGGTGCTCAGTACTCAGGGTGCTGGGTGCTCAGTACTCGGGTGCTGGGTGCTCAGTGCTCAGGGTGCTGGGTGCTCAGTGCTCGGGGTGCTGGGTGCTCAGTGCTCAGTACTCAGGGTGCTGGGTGCTCAGTACTCGGGGTGCTAGGTGCTCAGTGCTCAGTACTCAGGGTGCTGGGTGCTCAGTGCTCAGGGTGCTGTGTGCTCAGTGCTCAGGGTGCTGGGTGCTCAGTGCTCAGGGTGCTGGGTGCTCAGTGTTCGGGGTGCTGCGTGCTCAGTGCTCAGTACTCAGGGTCCTGGGTGCTCAGTACTCAGGGTGCTGTGTGCTCAGTGCTCAGGGTGCTGGGTGCTCAGTGCTCAATGTGCTGGGTGCTCAGTGCTCAGGGTGCTGGGTGCTCAGTACTCAGGGTGCTAGGTGCTCAGTGCTCGGGGTGCTGGGTGCTCAGTCCTCAGGGTGCTGGGTGCTCAGTACTCAGGGTGTTGGGTGCTCAGTACTCTGGGTGCTGTGTGCTCAGTACTCAGGTAGCTGGGTGCTCAGTACTCAGGGTGCTGGGTGCTCAGTACTCGGGTGCTGGGTGCTCAGTGCTCAGGGTGCTGGGTGCTCAGTGCTCGGGGTGCTGGGTGCTCAGTGCTCAGTACTCAGGGTGCTGGGTGCTCAGTACTCGGGGTGCTAGGTGCTCAGTGCTCAGTACTCAGGGTGCTGGGTGCTCAGTGCTCAGGGTGCTGGGTGTTCACTGCTCAGGGTGCTGGGTGCTCAGTGCTCAGGGTGCTGGGTACTCAGTGCTCAGGGTACTGGGTGCTCAGTACTCAGGGTGCTGGGTGCTCAGAGCTCAGGGTGCTGGGTGCTCAGTGCTCGGGGTGCTGGGTGCTCAGTGCTCGGGGTGCTGGGTGCTCAGTGCTCAGGTGCTCGGTGCTCAGTACTCAGGGTGCTGGGTGCTCAGTGCTCGAGGTGCTCAGTACTCAGGGTGCTGTTTGTTCAGTGTTCAGGGTGCTGGTTGCTCAGTACTCAGGGTGCTCGGTGCTTAGTACTCAGGGTGCTGGGTGCTCAGTACTCCGGGTGCTGGGTGCTCAGTGCTCGGGGTGCTCGGTGCTCAGTACTCAGTGCTCAGGGTGCTCAGTGCTCAGTGCTCAGGGTGCTGGGTGTTCAGTACTCAGGGTGCTGGGTGCTCAGTACTCAGGGTGCTGGGTGCTCAGTGCTCAGGGTGCTGGGTGCTCAGTGCTCGGGGTGATCGGTGCTCAGTACTCAGGGTGCTGGGTGCTCAGTGCTCGGGGTGCTCGTAGCTCAGTACTCAGGGTGCTGGGTGCTCAGTGCTCGGGGTGATCGGTGCTCAGTACTCAGGGTGCTGGGTGCTCAGTGCTCGGGGTGCTCGGTGCTCAGTACGTTGGGTGCTCACTATTCAGGGTGCTGGGTGCTCAGTGCTCAGGGTGCTGGGTGCTCAGTGCTCAGGGTGCTGGGTGCTCAGTGCTCAGGGTGCTGGGTGCTCAGTACTCAGGGTGCTGGGTGCTTAGTACTCGGGGTGCTGGGTGCTCAGTGCTCGGGGTGCTGGGTGCTCAGTACTCAGGGTGCTGGGTGCTCAGTTCTCGGGGTGCTGGGTGCTCAGTACTCGGGTTGCTGGGTGCTCAGTACTCAGGGTGCTGGGTGCTCAGTGCTCGGGGTGCTCGGTGCTCAGTACGTTGGGTGCTCACTACTCAGGGTGCTGGGTGCTCAGTGCTCAGGGTGCTGGGTGCTCAGTGCTCAGGGTGCTGGGTGCTCAGTGCTCAGGGTGCTGGGTGCTCAGTGCTCAGGGTGCTGGGTGCTCAGTGCTCGGGGTGCTGGGTGCTCAGTGCTCAGGGTGCTGGGTGCTCAGTACTCAGGGTGCTGGGTGCTCAGTACTCGGGGTGCTGGGTGCTCAGTACTCGGGGTGCTGGGTGCTCAGTGCTCAGGGTGCTGAGGGCTCAGTACTCAGGGTGCTGGGTGCTCAGTACTCTGGGTGCTGGGTGCTCAGTGCTCAGCGTGCTGGGTACTCAGTGCTCAGGGTGCTCGGTGCTCAGTACTCGGGGTGCTGGGTGCTCATTCTCGGGGTGCTGGGTGCTCAGTGCTCGGGGTGCTGGGTGCTCAGTACTCAGCGTGCTGGGTGCTCAGTGCTCAGGGTGCTGGGTGCTCAGTACTCAGGGTGCTGGGTGCTCAGTGCTCAGGGTGCTGGGTGCTCAGTACTCAGGGTTCTGGGAGCTCAGTGCTCAGGGTGATCGGTGCTCAGTACTCAGGGTGCGCAGTACTCAGGGTGCTGGGTGCTCAGTGCTCGGGGTTCTGGTTGCTCAGTGCTCAGGGTGCTGGGTGCTCAGTCCTCAGGGTGCTCAGTGCTCAGGGTGCTGGGTGCTCAGTACTCGGGTGCTGGGTGCTCAGTGCTCAGGGTGCTGGGTGCTCAGTGCTCGGGGTGCTGGGTGCTCAGTGCTCAGTACTCAGGGTGCTGGGTGCTCAGTGCTCGGGGTTCTGGGTGCTCAGTGCTCAGTACTCAGGGTGCTGGGTGCTCAGTGCTCAGGGTGCTGTGTGCTCAGTGCTCAGGGTGCTGGGTGCTCAGTGCTCAGGGTGCTGGGTGCTCAGTGGTCGGGGTGCTGCGTGCTCAGTGCTCAGTACTCAGGGTCCTGGGTGCTCAGTACTCAGGGTGCTGTGTGCTCAGTGCTCAGGGTGCTGGGTGCTCAGTGCTCAATGTGCTGGGTGCTCAGTGCTCAGGGTGCTGGGTGCTCAGTACTCAGGGTGCTGGGTGCTCAGTGCTCGGGGTGCTGGGTGCTCAGTGCTCAGGGTGCTGGGTGCTCAGTACTCAGGGTGTTGGGTGCTCAGTACTCTGGGTGCTGTGTGCTCAGTACTCAGGTAGCTGGGTGCTCAGTACTCAGGGTGCTGGGTGCTCAGTACTCGGGTGCTGGGTGCTCAGTGCTCAGGGTGCTGGGTGCTCAGTGCTCGGGGTGCTGGGTGCTCAGTGCTCAGTACTCAGGGTGCTGGGTGCTCAGTACTCGGGGTGCTAGGTGCTCAGTGCTCAGTACTCAGGGTGCTGGGTGCTCAGTGCTCAGGGTGCTGTGTGCTCAGTGCTCAGGGTGCTGGGTGCTCAGTGCTCAGGGTGCTGGGTGCTCAGTGTTCGGGGTGCTGCGTGCTCAGTGCTCAGTACTCAGGGTCCTGGGTGCTCAGTACTCAGGGTGCTGTGTGCTCAGTGCTCAGGGTGCTGGGTGCTCAGTGCTCAATGTGCTGGGTGCTCAGTGCTCAGGGTGCTGGGTGCTCAGTACTCAGGGTGCTAGGTGCTCAGTGCTCGGGGTGCTGGGTGCTCAGTCCTCAGGGTGCTGGGTGCTCAGTACTCAGGGTGTTGGGTGCTCAGTACTCTGGGTGCTGTGTGCTCAGTACTCAGGTAGCTGGGTGCTCAGTACTCAGGGTGCTGGGTGCTCAGTACTCGGGTGCTGGGTGCTCAGTGCTCAGGGTGCTGGGTGCTCAGTGCTCGGGGTGCTGGGTGCTCAGTGCTCAGTACTCAGGGTGCTGGGTGCTCAGTACTCGGGGTGCTAGGTGCTCAGTGCTCAGTACTCAGGGTGCTGGGTGCTCAGTGCTCAGGGTGCTGGGTGTTCACTGCTCAGGGTGCTGGGTGCTCAGTGCTCAGGGTGCTGGGTACTCAGTGCTCAGGGTACTGGGTGCTCAGTACTCAGGGTGCTGGGTGCTCAGAGCTCAGGGTGCTGGGTGCTCAGTGCTCGGGGTGCTGGGTGCTCAGTGCTCGGGGTAGTGGGTGCTCAGTGCTCAGGTGCTCGGTGCTCAGTACTCAGGGTGCTGGGTGCTCAGTGCTCGAGGTGCTCAGTACTCAGGGTGCTGTATGTTCAGTGTTCAGGGTGCTGGTTGCTCAGTACTCAGGGTGCTCGGTGCTTAGTACTCAGGGTGCTGGGTGCTCAGTACTCCGGGTGCTGGGTGCTCAGTGCTCGGGGTGCTCGGTGCTCAGTACTCAGTGCTCAGGGTGCTCAGTGCTCAGTGCTCAGGGTGCTGGGTGTTCAGTACTCAGGGTGCTGGGTGCTCAGTACTCAGGGTGCTGGGTGCTCAGTGCTCAGGGTGCTGGGTGCTCAGTGCTCGGGGTGATCGGTGCTCAGTACTCAGGGTGCTGGGTGCTCAGTGCTCGGGGTGCTCGTAGCTCAGTACTCAGGGTGCTGGGTGCTCAGTGCTCGGGGTGATCGGTGCTCAGTACTCAGGGTGCTGGGTGCTCAGTGCTCGGGGTGCTCGGTGCTCAGTACGTTGGGTGCTCACTATTCAGGGTGCTGGGTGCTCAGTGCTCAGGGTGCTGGGTGCTCAGTGCTCAGGGTGCTGGGTGCTCAGTGCTCAGGGTGCTGGGTGCTCAGTACTCAGGGTGCTGGGTGCTTAGTACTCGGGGTGCTGGGTGCTCAGTGCTCGGGGTGCTGGGTGCTCAGTACTCAGGGTGCTGGGTGCTCAGTTCTCGGGGTGCTGGGTGCTCAGTACTCGGGTTGCTGGGTGCTCAGTACTCAGGGTGCTGGGTGCTCTGTACTCGGGAGCTGGGTGCTCAGTGCTCAGGGTGCTGGGTGCTCAGTGCTCAGTGTGCTGGGTGCTCAGTGCTCAGTACTCAGGGTTCTGGGTGCTCAGTGCTCAGTATTCAGGGTGCTGGGTGCTCAGTGCTCAGGGTGCTGTGTGCTCAGTGCTCAGGGTGCTGGGTGCTCAGTGCTCAGGGTGCTGGGTACTCAGTGCTCAGGGTGCTGGGTGCTCAGTACTCAGGGTGCTGGGTGCTCAGTACTCAGGGTGCTGGGTGCTCAGTGCTCGGGGTGGTGGGTGCTCAGTGCTCGGGGTGCTGGGTGCTCAGTGCTTGGGGTGCTGTGTGTTCAGTGCTCAGGGTGCTGGGTGCTCAGTACTCCGGGTGCTGGGTGCTCAGTGCTCGGGGTGCTCGGTGCTCAGTGCTCAAGGTGCTGGGTGCTCAGTACTCAGGGTGCTCATTGCTCAGGGTGCTCGGTGCTCAGTACTCAGGGTGCTGGGTGTTCAGTGCTCAGGGTGCTCGGTGCTCAGTACGTTGGGTGCTCAGTACTCAGGGTGCTGGGGGCTCAGTGCTCAGGGTGCTGGGTGCTCAGTGCTCAGGGTGCTGGGTGCTCAGTACTCAGGGTGCTTTGTGCTCGGTGCTCAGTATGCTGGGTGCTCAGTACTCAGGGTGCTGGGTGCTCAGTGCTCGGGGTGCTCGGTGCTCAGTTCGCTGGGTGCTGTGTACTCACTGTGCTGGGTGCTCAGTACTCAGGGTGCAGGGTGCTCAGTACTCAGGGTGCTGGGTGCTTAGTACTCAGGGTGCTGGGTGCACAGTGCTCGGGGTACTGGGTGCTCTGTGCTCAGTACTCAGGGTGCTGGGTGCTCAGTGCTCAGGGTGCTGGGTGCTCAGTGCTCGGGGTGCTGGGTGCTCAGTACTCAGGGTGCTGGGTGCTCAGTACTCCGGGTGCTGGGTGCTCAGTTCTCGGGGTGCTCGGTGCTCAGTACTCAGGGCTCAGGGTGCTCAGTGGTCAGTGCTCAGGGTGCTGGGTGTTCAGTACTCAGATTGCTGGGTGCTCAGTGCTCAGGGTGCTGGGTGCTCAGTACTCAGGGTGCTGGGTGCTCAGTACTCAGGGTGCTGGGTGCTTAGTACTCAGGGTGCTGGTTGCTCAGTGCTCGGGGTGCTGGGTGCTCAGTGCTCGGGGTGCTTGGTGCTCAGTAATCAGGGTGCTGGGTGCTCAGTACTCGTTGTGCTGGGTGCTCAGTGCTCAGGGTGCTGGGTGCTCACTACTCAGGGTGCTCGGTGCTCAGTGCTCGGGGTACTGGGTGCTCAGTACTCAGGGTGCTCGGTGCTCAGTACTCAGGGTGCTCAGTGCTCAGTACTCAGGGTGCTCACCCTCAGTGCTCGGGGTGCTGGCTGCTCAGTGCTCGGGGTGCTGGGTGCTCAGTGCTCGGGGTGCTGGGTGCTCAGTGCTCAGGGTGCTGGGTGCTCAGTGCTCAGAGTGCTGGGTGCTCAGTGCTCAGGGTGCTGGGTGCTCAGTGCTCAGAGTGCTGGGTGCTCAGTACTCAGGGTGCTGGGTGCTCAGTGCTCGGGGTGCTGGGTGCTCAGTACTCAGGGTGCTGGGTGCTCAGTGCTCAGAGTGCTGGGTGCTCAGTACTCAGAGTGCTGTGTGTTCAGTGCTCAGGGTGCTGGGTGCTCAGTACTCAGGGTGCTCGGTGCTTAGTACTCATGGTGCTGGGTGCTCAGTACTCCGGGTGCTGGGTGCTCAGTGCTCGGGGTGCTCGGTGCTCAGTACGTTGGGTGCTCACTACTCAGGGTGCTGCGTGCTCAGTGCTCAGGGTGCTGGGTGCTCAGTGCTCAGGATGCTGTTTGCTCAGTGCTCAGGGTGCTGGGTGCTCAGTACTCAGGGTGCTGGGTGCTCAGTGCTCGGGGTTCTGGGTGCTCAGTTCTCAGGGTGCTGGGTGCTCAGTACTCAGGGTGCTGGGTGCTCAGTACTCGGGGTGCTGGGTGCTCAGTATTCAGGGTGCTGGGTGCTCAGTACTCATTGTGCTGGGTGCTCAGTACTCGGGTGCTGGGTGCTCAGTGCTCAGTACTCAGGGTGCTGGGTGCTCAGTGCTCGGGGTGCTGCGTGCTCAGTGCTCAGTACTCAGGGTCCTGGGTGCTCAGTACTCAGGGTGCTGTGTGCTCAGTGCTCAGGGTGCTGGGTGCTCAGTGCTCAGGGTGCTGGGTGCTCAGTGCTCAGGGTGCTGGGTGCTCAGTACTCAGGGTGCTGGGTGCTCAGTGCTCGGGGTGCTGGGTGCTCAGTGCTCAGGGTGCTGGGTGCTCAGTACTCAGGGTGTTGGGTGCTCAGTACTCAGGGTGCTGGGTGCTCAGTACTCAGGTAGCTGGGTGCTCAGTACTCAGGGTGCTGGGTGCTCAGTACTCGGGTGCTTGGTGCTCAGTGCTCAGGGTGCTGGGTGCTCAGTGCTCGGGTGCTGGGTGCTCAGTGCTCAGTACTCAGGGTGCTGGGTGCTCAGTGCTCAGGGTGCTGGGTGCTCACTGCTCAGGGTGCTGGGTGCTCAGTGCTCAGGGTGCTGGGTACTCAGTGCTCAGGGTACTGGGTGCTCAGTACTCAGGGTGCTGGGTGCTCAGTGCTCAGGGTGCAGGGTGCTCACTGCTCAGGGTGCTGTGTGCTCAGTGCTCAGTGTGCTGGGTACTCAGTGCTCAGGGTACTGGGTGCTCAGTACTCAGGGTGCTGGGTGCTCAGCGCTCAGGGTGCTGGGTGCTCAGTGCTCGGGGTGCTGGGTGCTCAGTGCTCGGGGTGCTGGGTGCTGAGTGCTCGGGGTGCTCGGTGCTCAGTACTCAGGGTGCTGTATGTTCAGTGTTCAGGGTGCTGGGTGCTCAGTACTCAGGGTGCTCGGTGCTTAGTACTCAGGGTGCTGGGTGCTCAGTACTCCGGGTGCTGGGTGCTCAGTGCTCGGGGTGCTCGGTGCTCAGTACTCAGTGCTCAGGGTGCTCACTGCTCAGTGCTCAGGGTGCTGGGTGTTCAGTACTCATGGTGCTGGGTGCTCAGTACTCAGGGGGCTGGGTGCTCAGTACTCTGGGTGCTCAGTGCTCAGTGCTCAGGGTGCTGGGTGCTCAGTACTCAGGGTGCTGGGTGCTCAGTACTCAGGGTGCTGGGTGCTCAGTGCTCAGGGTGCTGGGTACTCAGTGCTCAGGGTGCTCGGTGCTCAGTACTCGGGGTGCTGGGTGCTCATTCTCGGGGTGCTGGGTGCTCAGTGCTCAGGGTGCTGGGTGCTCAGTACTCAGGGTGCTGGTTGCTCAGTGCTCAGGGTGCTGGGTGCTCAGTACTCAGGGTGCTGGGTGCTCAGTGCTCAGGGTGCTGGGTGCTCAGTACTCAGGGTGCTGGGTGCTCAGTGCTCAGGGTGCTGGGTGCTCAGTACTCAGGGTGCTGGGAGCTCAGTGCTCAGGGTGATCGGTGCTCAGTACTCAGGGTGCTCAGTACTCAGGGTACTGGGTGCTCAGTGCTCGGGGTGCTGGGAGCTCAGTACTCAGGGTGCTGGGTGCTCAGTGCTCGGGGTGCTGGGTGCTCAGTGCTCAGGGTGATCGGTGCTCAGTACTCAGGGTGCTGGGTGCTCAGTGCTCAGGGTGCTGGGTGTTCAGTCCACAGGGTGCTCAGTGCTCAGAGTGCTGGGTGCTCAGTGCTCGGGGTGCTGGGTGTTCAGTGCTCGGGGTGCTGGGTGCTCAGTGCTCAGGGTGCTGGGTGCTCAGTGCTCAGTGCTCAGGGTGCTGGTTGCTCAGTACTCAGGGTGCTGGGTGCTCAGTACTCAGGGTGCTTGGTGCTCAGTGCTCAGGGTGCTAGGTGCTCAGAACTCAGGGTGCTGGGTGATCAGTGCTCGGGGTGCTGGGTGCTCAGTGCTCAGGGTGCTGGGTGCTCAGTGCTCAGGGTGCTGGGTGCTCAGTACTCAGGGTGCTGGGTGCTCAGTGCTCGGGGTGCTCGGTGCTCAGTACTCAAGGTGCTGGGTGCTCAGTGCTCATTGTGCTGGGTGCTCAGTGCTCAGGGTGCTCAGTGCTCAGCGCTCAGGGTGCTGGGTGTTCAGTACTCAGGGTGCTGGGTGCTCAGTACTCAGGGTGCTGGGTGCTCAGTACTCAGGATGCTGGGTGCTCAGTGCTCGGGGTGCTCGGTGCTCAGTACTCAGGGTGCTGGGTGCTCAGGACTCAGGGTGCTGGGTGCTCAGTGCTCAGGGTTCTGGGTGCTCAGTGCTCGGGGTGATCGGTGCTCAGTACTCAGGGTGCTGGTTGCTCAGTGCTCGGGGTGCTCGGAGCTCAGTACTCAGGGTGCTGGGTGCTCAGTGCTCGGGGTGATCGGTGCTCAGTACTCAAGGTGCTGGGTGCTCAGCGCTCGGGGTGCTCGGTGCTCAGTACGTTGGGTGCTCACTACTCAGGGTGCTGGCTGCTCAGTGCTCAGGGTGCTGGGTGCTCAGTGCTCAGGGTGCTGGGTGCTCAGTGCTCAGGGTGCTGGGTGCTCAGTACTCAGGGTGCTGGGTGCTCAGTGCTCGGGGTGCTGGGTGCTCAGTGCTCAGGGTGCTGGGTGCTCAGTACTCAGGGTGCTGGGTGCTCAGTACTCGGGGTGCTGGGTGCTCAGTACTCGGGGTGCTGGGTGCTCAGTACTCGGGGTGCTGGGTGCTCAGTACTCGGGGTGCTGGGTGCTCAGTACTCAGGGTGCTGGGTGCTCTGTACTCGGGAGCTGGGTGCTCAGTGCTCAGGGTGCTGGGTGCTCAGTGCTCGGTGTGCTGGGTGCTCAGTGCTCAGTAATCAGGGTGCTGGGTGCTCAGTGCTCAGTACTCAGAGTGCTGGGTGCTCAGTGCTCAGGGTGCTGTGTGCTCAGTGCTCAGGGTGCTGGGTGCTCAGTGCTCAGGGTGCTGGGTGCTCAGTGCTCGGGGTGCTGGGTGCTAAGTGCTCGGGGTGCTCGGTGCTCATTACTCAGGGTGCTGGGTGCTCAGTGCTCAAGGTGCTCAGTACTCAGGGTGCTGTATGTTCAGTGCTCAGGGTGCTGGGTGCTCAGTACTCAGGGTGCTCGGTGCTTAGTACGCAGGGTGCTGGGTGCTCAGTACTCAGGGTGCTGGGTGCTCAGTTCTCGGGGTGCTCGGTGCTCAGTGCTCAAGGTGCTGGGTGCTCAGTACTCAGGGTGCTCATTGCTCAGGGTGTTGGGTGCTCAGTGCTCGGGGTGCTGGGTGCTCAGTACTCAGGGTGCTGGGTGCTCAGTGCTCGGGGTTCTGGGTGCTCAGTGCTCAGGGTGATCGGTGCTCAGTACTCAGGGTGCTGGGTGCTCAGTGCTCAGGGTGCTGGGTGCTCAGTCCTCAGGGTGCTCAGTGCTCAGGGTGCTGGGTGCTCAGTGCTCGGGGTGCTCGGTGCTCAGTACTCAGGGTGCTGAGTGCTCAGTACTCAGGGTGCTGGGTGCTCAGTACTCAGGGTGCTGGGTGCTCAGTGCTCAGTGTGTTGGGTGATCAGTGCTCAGTGTGCTGGGTGCTCAGTGATCAGGGTGCTGGGTGCTCAGTGCTCGTGGTGCTGGGTGCTCAGTACTCAGGGTGCTGGGTGCTCAGTACTCAGGGTGCTGGGTGCTTAGTACTCAGGGTGCTGGGTGCTCAGTGCTCGGGGTGCTGGGTGCTCAGTGCTCGGGGTGCTTGGTGCTCAGTAATCAGGGTGCTGGGTGCTCAGTACTCGTTGTGCTGGGTGCTCAGTGCTCAGGGTGCTGGGTGCTCACTACTCAGGGTGCTCGGTGCTCAGTGCTCGGGGTGCTGGGTGCTCAGTACTCAGGGTGCTCGGTGCTCAGTACTCAGGGTGCTCAGTGCTCAGTACTCAGGGTGCTCAGGCTCAGTGCTCGGGGTGCTGGGTGCTCAGTGCTCGGGGTGCTGGGTGCTCAGTGCTCAGTGTGCTGGGTGCTCAGTGCTCAGAGTGCTGGGTGCTCAGTACTCAGGGTGCTCGGTGCTCGGTGCTCTGTACGCTGGGTGCTCAGTACTCAGGGTGCTGGGTGCTCAGTGCTCGGGGTGCTGGGTGCTCAGTACTCAGGGTGCTGGGTGCTCAGTGCTCGGGGTGCTCGGTGCTCAGTACGCTGGGTGCTGGGTGCTCATTCTCGGCGTGCTGTGTGCTCAGTACTCAGGGTACTGGGTGCTCAGTACTCCGGGTGCTGGGTGCTCAGTTCTCGGGGTGCTCGGTGCTCAGTACTCAGGGCTCAGGGTGCTCAGTGCTCAGTGCTCAGGGTGCTGGGTGTTCAGTACTCAGGGTGCTGGGTGCTCAGTACTCAAGTTGCTGGGTGCTCAGTGCTCAGGGTGCTGGGTGCTCAGTACTCGGGGTGCTGGTTGCTCAGTGCTCAGGGTGCTCGGGGCTCAGTACTCAGGGTGCTGGGTGCTCAGTACTCAGGGTGCTGGGTGCTCAGTGCTCAGCGTGCTGGGTACTCAGTGCTCAGGGTGCTCGGTGCTCAGTACTCGGGGTGCTGGGTGCTCATTCTCGGGGTGCTGGGTGCTCAGTGCTCGGGGTGCTGGGTGCTCAGTACGCAGCGTGCTGGGTGCTCAGTGCTCAGGGTGCTGGGTGCTCAGTACTCAGGGTGCTGGGTGCTCAGTGTTCACGGTGCTGGGTGCTCAGTACTCAGGGTTCTGGGAGCTCAGTGCTCAGGGTGATCGGTGCTCAGTACTCAGGGTGCTCAGTACTCAGGGTGCTGGGTGCTCAGTGCTCGGGGTGCTGGGTGCTCAGTACTCAGGGTGCTGGGTGCTCAGTGCTCGGGGTTCTGGGTGCTCAGTGCTCAGGGTGATCGGTGCTCAGTACTCAGGGTGCTGGGTGCTCAGTGCTCAGGGTGCTGGGTGCTCAGACCTCAGGGTGCTCAGTGCTCAGGGTGCTGGGTGCTCAGTGCTTGGGGTGCTCGGTGCTCAGTACTCAGGGTGCTGAGTGCTCAGTACTCAGGGAGCTGGGTGCTCAGTACTCAGGGTGCTGGGTGCTCAGTGCTCAGTGTGCTGGGTGATCAGTGCTCAGTGTGCTGGGTGCCCAGTGATCAGGGTGCTGGGTGCTCAGTGCTCGGGGTGCTGGTTGCTCAGTACTCAGGGTGCTGGGTGCTCAGTGCTCAGGGTGCTCGGTGCTCAGTGCTCGGGGCGCTGGGTGCTCAGTGCTCGGGGTGCTCGGAGCTCAGTACCCAGGGTGCTGGGTGCTCAGTGCTCGGGGTGCTGGTTGCTCAGTACTCAGGGTGCTGGGTGCTCAGTGCTCGGGGTGCTCGGTGCTCAGTACGTTGGGTGCTCACTACTCAGGGTGCTGGGTGCTCAGTGCACAGGGTGCTGGGTGCTCAGTGCTCAGGGTGCTGGGTGCTCAGTGCTCAGGGTGCTGGGTGCTCAGTGCTCAGGGTGCTGGGTGCTCAGTACTCAGGGTGCTGGGTGCTCAGTGCTCGGGGTGCTGGGTGCTCAGTGCTCGGGGTGCTGGGTGCTCAGTACTCAGGGTGCTGGGTGCTCAGTACTCGGGGTGCTGGGTGCTCAGTACTCGGGTTGCTGGGTGCTCAGTACTCAGGGTGCTGGGTGCTCTGTACTCGGGAGCTGGGTGCTCAGTGCTCAGGGTGCTGGGTGCTCAGTGCTCGGTGTGCTGGGTGCTCAGTGCTCAGTACTCAGGGTGCTGGGTGCTCAGTGCTCAGTACTCAGGGTGCTGGGTGCTCAGTGCTCAGGGTGCTGTGTGCTCAGTGCTCAGGGTGCTGGGTGCTCAGTGCTCAGGGTGCTGGGTACTCAGTGCTCAGGGTGCTGGGTGCTCAGTACTCAGGGTGCTGGGTGCTCAGTACTCAGGGTGCTGGGTGCTCAGTGCTCGGGGTGCTGGGTGCTCAGTGCTCGGGGTGCTGTGTGCTCAGTGCTCGGGGTGCTCGGTGCTCAGTACTCAGGGTGCTGGGTGCTCAGTGCTCGAGGTGCTCAGTACTCAGGGTGCTGTGTGTTCAGTGCTCAGGGTGCTGTGTGCTCAGTGCTCAGGGTGCTGGGTGCTCAGTGCTCAGGGTGCTGGGTACTCAGTGCTCAGGGTGTTGGGTGCTCAGTGCGCGAGGTGCTCTTTACTCAGAGTGCTGTGTGTTCAGTGCTCAGGGTGCTGGGTGCTCAGTACTCAGGGTGCTCGGTGCTTAGTACTCATGGTGCTGGGTGCTCAGTACTCCGGGTGCTGGGTGCTCAGTGCTCGGGGTGCTCGGTGCTCAGTACGTTGGGTGCTCACTACTCAGGGTGCTGGGTGCTCAGTATTCAGGGTGCTGGGTCCTCAGTACTCATTGTGCTGGGTGCTCAGTACTCGGGTGCTGGGTGCTCAGTGCTCAGGGTGCTGGCTGCTCAGTGCTCGGGGTGCTGGGTGCTCAGTGCTCAGTACTCAGGTTGCTGGGTGCTCAGTGCTCGGGGTGCTGCGTGCTCAGTGCTCAGTACTCAGGGTCCTGGGTGCTCAGTACTCAGGGTGCTGTGTGCTCAGTGCTCAGGGTGCTGGGTGCTCAGTGCTCAGGGTGCTGGGTGCTCAGTGCTCAGGGTGCTGGGTGCTCAGTGCTCAGGGTGCTGGGTGCTCAGTACTCAGGGTGCTGGGTGCTCAGTACTCAGGGTGCTGGGTGCTCAGTACTCAGGGTGCTGGGTGCTCAGTGCTCGGGGTGCTGGGTGCTCAGTACTCGGGGTGCTGGGTGCTCATTCTCGGGGTGCTGGGTGCTCAGTGCTCAGGGTGCTGGGTGCTCAGTACTCAGGGTGCTGGGTGCTCAGTGCTCAGGGTGCTGGGTGCTCAGTACTCAGGGTGCTGGGTGCTCAGTGCTCAGGGTGCTGGGACCTCAGTACTCAGGGTGCTGGGAGCTCAGTGCTCAGGGTGATCTTTGCTCAGTAGTCAGGGTGCTCAGTACTCAGGGTGCTGGGTGCTCAGTGCTCGGGGTACTGGGTGCTCAGTACTCAGGGTGCTGGGTGCTCAGTGCTCGGGGTTCTGGGTGCTCAGTGCTCAGGGTGATCGGTGCTCAGTACTCAGGGTGCTGGGTGCTCAGTGCTCAGGGTGCTGGGTGCTCAGTCCTCAGGGTGCTGAGAGCTCAGTACTCAGGGTGCTGGGTGCTCAGTACTCAGGGTGCTGGGTGCTCAGTGCTCAGGGTGCTGGGTGATCAGTGCTCCGTGTGCTGGGTGCTCAGTGCTCAGGGTGCTGGGTGCTCAGTGCTCGGGCTGCTGGGTGCTCAGTACACAGGGTGCTTGGTGCTCAGTGCTCAGGGTGCTGGGTGCTCAGTGCTCGGGGCGCTGGATGCTCAGTGCTCCGGGTGCTCGGAGCTCAGTACTCAGGGTGCTGGGTGCTCAGTGCTCGGGGTGATCGGTGCTCAGTAGTCAGGGTGCTGGGTGCTCAGTGCTCCGTGTGCTCGGTGCTCAGTACGTTGGGTGCTCACTAATCAGGGTGCTGGGTGCTCAGTGCTCAGGGTGCTGGGTGCTCAGTGCTCAGGGTGCTGGGTGCTCAGTGCTCAGGGCGCTGGGTACTCAGTGCTCAGGGTGCTGGGTGCTCAGTACTCAGGGTGCTGGGTGCTCAGTGCTGGGTGCTCAGTGCTCGGGGTGCTCGGTGCTCAGTACGTTGGGTGCTCAGTGCTCAGGGTGCTGGGTGCTCAGTGCTCAGGGTGCTGGGTGCTCAGTGCTCAGGGTGCTGGGTGCTCGGTGCTCGGGGTGCTGGGTGCTTAGTGCTCGGGGTGCCCGGTGCTCAGTACTCGGGGTGCTCAGTGCTCAGTACTCAGGGTGCTGGGTGCTCAGTGCTCAGGGTGCTGGGTGCTCAGTACTCAGGGTGCTGGGTGCTCAGTACTCAGGGTGCTCGGTGCTCAGTACTCAGGGTGCTGGGTGCTCAGTACTCGGGGTGCTGGGTGCTCAGTACTCAGGGTGCTGGGTGCTCAGTGCTCGGGGTGCTCGGTGCTCAGTACGCTGGGTGCTCAGTACTCAGGGTTCTGGGTGCTCAGTACTCAGGGTGCTGGGTGCTTAGTACTCAGGGTGCTGGGTGCTCAGTGCTCGGGGTGCTGGGTGCTCAGTGTTCAGTACTCAGGGTGCTGGGAGCTCAGTGCTCAGGGTGCTGGGTGCTCAGTGCTCGGGGCGCTGGGTGCTCAGTGCTCAGGGTGCTGGGTGCTCAGTACTCTGGGTGCTCAGTGCTCAGTACTCGGGGTGCTTGGTGCTCAGTACTCAGTGCTCAGGGTGCTCAGTGCTCAGTGCTCAGTGTGCTGGGTGCTCAGTGCTCAGGGTGCTGGGTGCTCAGTGCTCAGGGTGCTGGGTGCTCAGTGCTCGGGGCGCTGGGTGCTCAGTGCTCGGGGTGCTCGGGGCTCAGTACTCAGGGTGCTGGGTGCTCAGTGCTCGGGGTGATCGGTGCTCAGTACTCAGGGTGCTGGGTGCTCAGTGCTCGGGGTGCTCGGTGCGCAGTACGTTGGGTGCTCACTACTCAGGGTGCTGGGTGCTCAGTGCTCAGGGTGCTGGGTGCTCAGTGCTCAGGGTGCTGGGTGCTCAGTGCTCAGGGTGCTGGGTGCTCAGTACTCAGGGTGCTGGGTGCTCAGTGCTCGGGGTGCTGGGTGCTCAGTGCTCAGGGTGCTGGGTGCTCAGTACTCAGGGTGCTGGGTGCTCAGTACTCGGGGTGCTGGGTGCTCAGTACTCGGGGTGCTGGGTGCTCAGTACTCAGGGTGCTGGGTGCTCTGTACTCGGGAGCTGGGTGCTCAGTGCTCAGGGTGCTGGGTGCTCAGTGCTCGGTGTGCTGGGTGCTCAGTGCTCAGTAATCAGGGTGCTGGGTGCTCAGTGCTCAGTACTCAGGGTGCTGGGTGCTCAGTGCTCAGGGTGCTGTGTGCTCAGTGCTCAGGGTGCTGGGTGCTCAGTGCTCAGGGTGCTGGGTGCTCAGTGCTCGGGGTGCTGGGTGCTCAGTGCTCGGGGTGCTGGGTGCTAAGTGCTCGGGGTGCTCGGTGCTCAGTACTCAGGGTGCTGGGTGCTCAGTGCTCAAGGTGCTCAGTACTCAGGGTGCTGTATGTTCAGTGCTCAGGGTGCTGGGTGCTCAGTACTCAGGGTGCTCGGTGCTTAGTACGCAGGGTGCTGGGTGCTCAGTACTCAGGGTGCTGGGTGCTCAGTTCTCGGGGTGCTCGGTGCTCAGTGCTCAAGGTGCTGGGTGCTCAGTACTCAGGGTGCTCATTGCTCAGGGTGTTGGGTGCTCAGTGCTCAGGGTGCTGGGTGCTCAGTACTCAGGGTGCTGGGTGCTCAGTGCTCGGGGTTCTGGGTGCTCAGTGCTCAGGGTGCTGGGTGCTTAGTACTCAGGGTGCTGGGTGCTCAGTACTCAGGGTGCTGGGTGCTCAGTACTCAGGGTGCTGGGTGCTCAGTACTCAGGGTGCTGGGTGCTTAGTACTCAGGGTGCTGGGTGCTCAGTGCTCGGGGTGCTGGGTGCTCAGTGCTCGGGGTGCTTGGTGCTCAGTAATCAGGGTGCTGGGTGCTCAGTACTCGTTGTGCTGGGTGCTCAGTGCTCAGGGTGCTGGGTGCTCACTACTCAGGGTGCTCGGTGCTCAGTGCTCGGGGTGCTGGGTGCTCAGTACTCAGGGTGCTCGGTGCTCAGTACTCAGGGTGCTCAGTGCTCAGTACTCAGGGTGCTCAGGCTCAGTGCTCGGGGTGCTGGGTGCTCAGTGCTCGGGGTGCTGGGTGCTCAGTGCTCAGTGTGCTGGGTGCTCAGTGCTCAGAGTGCTGGGTGCTCAGTACTCAGGGTGCTCGGTGCTCGGTGCTCTGTACGCTGGGTGCTCAGTACTCAGGGTGCTGGGTGCTCAGTGCTCGGGGTGCTGGGTGCTCAGTACTCAGGGTGCTGGGTGCTCAGTGCTCGGGGTGCTCGGTGCTCAGTACGCTGGGTGCTGGGTGCTCATTCTCGGGGTGCTGTGTGCTCAGTACTCAGGGTGCTGGGTGCTCAGTACTCCGGGTGCTGGGTGCTCAGTTCTCGGGGTGCTCGGTGCTCAGTACTCAGGGCTCAGGGTGCTCAGTGCTCAGTGCTCAGGGTGCTGGGTGTTCAGTACTCAGGGTGCTGGGTGCTCAGTACTCAAGGTGCTGGGTGCTCAGTGCTCAGGGTGCTGGGTGCTCAGTACTCGGGGTGCTGGTTGCTCAGTGCTCAGGGTGCTCGGGCCTCAGTGCTCGGGGTGCTCAGTACTCAGGGTGCTGGGTGCTCAGTGCTCGGGGTGCTGGGTGCTCAGTACTCAGGGTGCTGGGTGCTCAGTGCTCGGGGTTCTGGGTGCTCAGTGCTCAGGGTGATCGGTGCTCAGTACTCAGGGTGCTGGGTGCTCAGTGCTCAGGGTGCTGGGTGCTCAGACCTCAGGGTGCTCAGTGCTCAGGGTGCTGGGTGCTCAGTGCTTGGGGTGCTCGGTGCTCAGTACTCAGGGTGCTGAGTGCTCAGTACTCAGGGTGCTGGGTGCTCAGTACTCAGGGTGCTGGGTGCTCAGTGCTCAGTGTGCTGGGTGATCAGTGCTCAGTGTGCTGGGTGCCCAGTGATCAGGGTGCTGGGTGCTCAGTGCTCGGGGTGCTGGTTGCTCAGTACTCAGGGTGCTGGGTGCTCAGTGCTCAGGGTGCTCGGTGCTCAGTGCTCGGGGCGCTGGGTGCTCAGTGCTCGGGGTGCTCGGAGCTCAGTACCCAGGGTGCTGGGTGCTCAGTGCTCGGGGTGCTCGTTGCTAAGTACTCAGGGTGCTGGGTGCTCAGTGCTCGGGGTGCTCGGTGCTCAGTACGTTGGGTGCTCACAACTCAGGGTGCTGGGTGCTCAGTGCACAGGGTGCTGGGTGCTCAGTGCTCAGGGTGCTGGGTGCTCAGTGCTCAGGGTGCTGGGTGCTCAGTGCTCAGGGTGCTGGGTGCTCAGTACTCAGGGTGCTGGGTGCTCAGTGCTCGGGGTGCTGGGTGCTCAGTGCTCGGGGTGCTGGGTGCTCAGTACTCAGGGTGCTGGGTGCTCAGTACTTGGGGTGCTGGGTGCTCAGTACTCGGGTTGCTGGGTGCTCAGTACTCAAGGTGCTGGGTGCTCTGTACTCGGGAGCTGGGTGCTCAGTGCTAAGGGTGCTGGGTGCTCAGTGCTCGGTGTGCTGGGTGCTCAGTGCTCAGTACTCAGGGTGCTGGGTGCTCAGTGCTCAGTACTCAGGGTGCTGGGTGCTCAGTGCTCAGGGTGCTGTGTGCTCAGTGCTCAGGGTGCTGGGTGCTCAGTGCTCAGGGTGCTGGGTACTCAGTGCTCAGGGTGCTGGGTGCTCAGTACTCAGGGTGCTGGGTGCTCAGTACTCAGGGTGCTGGGTGCTCAGTGCTCGGGGTGCTGGGTGCTCAGTGCGCGAGGTGCTCTTTACTCAGAGTGCTGTGTGTTCAGTGCTCAGGGTGCTGGGTGCTCAGTACTCAGGGTGCTCGGTGCTTAGTACTCATGGTGCTGGGTGCTCAGTACTCCGGGTGCTGGGTGCTCAGTGCTCGGGGTGCTCGGTGCTCAGTACGTTGGGTGCTCACTACTCAGGGTGCTGGGTGCTCAGTATTCAGGGTGCTGGGTCCTCAGTACTCATTGTGCTGGGTGCTCAGTACTCGGGTGCTGGGTGCTCAGTGCTCAGGGTGCTGGGTGCTCAGTGCTCGGGGTGCTGGGTGCTCAGTGCTCAGTACTCAGGTTGCTGGGTGCTCAGTGCTCGGGGTGCTGCGTGCTCAGTGCTCAGTACTCAGGGTCCTGGGTGCTCAGTACTCAGGGTGCTGTGTGCTCAGTGCTCAGGGTGCTGGGTGCTCAGTGCTCAGGGTGCTGGGTGCTCAGTGCTCAGGGTGCTGGGTGCTCAGTGCTCAGGGTGCTGGGTGCTCAGTACTCAGGGTGCTGGGTGCTCAGTACTCAGGGTGCTGGGTGCTCAGTACTCAGGGTGCTGGGTGCTCAGTGCTCGGGGTGCTGGGTGCTCAGTACTCGGGGTGCTGGGTGCTCATTCTCGGGGTGCTGGGTGCTCAGGCTCAGGGTGCTGGGTGCTCAGTACTCAGGGTGCTGGGTGCTCAGTGCTCAGGGTGCTGGGTGCTCAGTACTCAGGGTGCTGGGTGCTCAGTGCTCAGGGTGCTGGGTCCTCAGTACTCAGGGTGCTGGGAGCTCAGTGCTCAGGGTGATCTTTGCTCAGTAGTCAGGGTGCTCAGTACTCAGGGTGCTGGGTGCTCAGTGCTCGGGGTACTGGGTGCTCAGTACTCAGGGTGCTGGGTGCTCAGTGCTCGGGGTTCTGGGTGCTCAGTGCTCAGGGTGATCGGTGCTCAGTACTCAGGGTGCTGGGTGCTCAGTGCTCAGGGTGCTGGGTGCTCAGTCCTCAGGGTGCTGAGTGCTCAGTACTCAGGGTGCTGGGTGCTCAGTACTCAGGATGCTGGGTGCTCAGTGCTCAGGGTGCTGGGTGATCAGTGCTCCGTGTGCTGGGTGCTCAGTGCTCAGGGTGCTGGGTGCTCAGTGCTCGGGCTGCTGGGTGCTCAGTACACAGGGTGCTTGGTGCTCAGTGCTCAGGGTGCTGGGTGCTCAGTGCTCGGGGCGCTGGATGCTCAGTGCTCCGGGTGCTCGGAGCTCAGTACTCAGGGTGCTGGGTGCTCAGTGCTCGGGGTGATCGGTGCTCAGTAGTCAGGGTGCTGGGTGCTCAGTGCTCCGTGTGCTCGGTGCTCAGTACGTTGGGTGCTCACTACTCAGGGTGCTGGGTGCTCAGTGCTCAGGGTGCTGGGTGCTCAGTGCTCAGGGTGCTGGGTGCTCAGTGCTCAGGGCGCTGGGTACTCAGTGCTCAGGGTGCTGGGTGCTCAGTACTCAGGGTGCTGGGTGCTCAGTGCTGGGTGCTCAGTGCTCGGGGTGCTCGGTGCTCAGTACGTTGGGTGCTCAGTGCTCAGGGTGCTGGGTGCTCAGTGCTCAGGGTGCTGGGTGCTCAGTGCTCAGGGTGCTGGGTGCTCGGTGCTCGGGGTGCTGGGTGCTTAGTGCTCGGGGTGCCCGGTGCTCAGTACTCGGGGTGCTCAGTGCTCAGTACTCAGGGTGCTGGGTGCTCAGTGCTCAGGGTGCTGGGTGCTCAGTACTCAGGGTGCTGGGTGCTCAGTACTCAGGGTGCTCGGTGCTCAGTACTCAGGGTGCTGGGTGCTCAGTGCTCGGGGTGCTGGGTGCTCAGTACTCAGGGTGCTGGGTACTCAGTGCTCGGGGTGCTCGGTGCTCAGTACGCTGGGTGCTCAGTACTCAGGCTTCTGGGTGCTCAGTACTCAGGGTGCTGGGTGCTTAGTACTCAGGGTGCTGGGTGCTCAGTGCTCGGGGTGCTGGGTGCTCAGTGTTCAGTACTCAGGGTGCTGGGAGCTCAGTGCTCAGGGTGCTGGGTGCTCAGTGCTCGGGGCGCTGGGTGCTCAGTGCTCAGGGTGCTGGGTGATCAGTACTCTGGGTGCTCAGTGCTCAGTACTCGGGGTGCTTGGTGCTCAGTACTCAGTGCTCAGGGTGCTCAGTGCTCAGTGCTCAGTGTGCTGGGTGCTCAGTGCTCAGGGTGCTGCATGCTCAGTGCTCAGGGTGCTGGGTGCTCAGTGCTCGGGGCGCTGGGTGCTCAGTGCTCGGGGTGCTCAGGGCTCAGTACTCAGGGTGCTGGGTGCTCAGTGCTCGGGGTGATCGGTGCTCAGTACTCAGGGTGCTGGGTGCTCAGTGCTCGGGGTGCTCGGTGCTCAGTACGTTGGGTGCTCACTACTCAGGGTGCTGGGTGCTCAGTGCTCAGGGTGCTGGGTGCTCAGTGCTCAGGGTGCTGGGTGCTCAGTGCTCAGGGTGCTGGGTGCTCAGTGCTCAGGGTGCTGGGTGCTCAGTGCTCGGGGTGCTGGGTGCTCAGTGCTCAGGGTGCTGGGTGCTCAGTACTCAGGGTGCTGGGTTCTCAGTACTCGGGGTGCTGGGTGCTCAGTACTCGGGGTGCTGGGTGCTCAGTGCTCAGGGTGCTGAGGGCTCAGTACTCAGGGTGCTGGGTGCTCAGTACTCTGGGTGCTGGGTGCTCAGTGCTCAGCGTGCTGGGTACTCAGTGCTCAGGGTGCTCGGTGCTCAGTACTCGGGGTGCTGGGTGCTCATTCTCGGGGTGCTGGGTGCTCAGTGCTCCGGGTGCTGGGTGCTCAGTACTCAGCGTGCTGGGTGCTCAGTGCTCAGGGTGCTGGGTGCTCAGTACTCAGGGTGCTGGGTGCTCAGTGCTCAGGGTGCTGGGTGCTCAGTACTCAGGGTTCTGGGAGCTCAGTGCTCAGGGTGATCGGTGCTCAGTACTCAGGGTGCGCAGTACTCAGGGTGCTGGGTGCTCAGTGCTCGGGGTTCTGGGTGCTCGGTGCACAGGGTGCTGGGTGCTCAGTCCTCAGGGTGCTCAGTGCTCAGGGTGCTGGGTGCTCAGTGCTCGGGGTGCTCGGTGCTCAGTAGTCAGGGTGCTGAGTGCTCAGTACTCAGGGTGCTGGGTGCTCAGTACTAAGGGTGCTGGGTGCTCAGTGCTCAGTGTGCTGGGTGATCAGTGCTCAGTGTGCTGGGTGCTCAGTGATCAGGGTGCTGGGTGCTCAGTGCTCGGGGTGCTGGGTGCTCAGTACTCAGGGTGCTGGGTGCTCAGTGCTCAGGGTGCTCGGTGCTCAGTGCTCGGGGCGCTGGGTGCTCAGTGCTCGGGGTGCTCGGAGCTCAGTACCCAGGGTGCTGGGTGCTCAGTGCTCGGGGTAATCGGTGCTCAGTACTCAGGGTGCTGGGTGCTCAGTGCTCAGGGTGCTGGGTGCTCAGTGCTCACCGTGCTGGGTGCTCAGTACTCGGGGTGCTGGGTGCTCAGTCCTCAGGGTGCTCGGTGCTCAGTACTCAGGGTGCTGGGTGCTCAGTGCTCGGGGTGCTGGGTGCTCAGTACTCAGATTGCTGGGTGCTCAGTACTCGGGGTGCTCGGTGCTCAGTACTCAGGGTGCTGGGTGCTCAGTACTCGGGTGCTGGGTGCTCAGTGCTCAGGGTGCTGGGTGCTCAGTGCTCGGGGTGCTGGGTGCTCAGTGCTCAGTACTCAGGGTGCTGGGTGCTCAGTGCTCGGGGTGCTGGGTGCTCAGTGCTCAGTACTCAGGGTGCTGGGTGCTCAGTGCTCAGGGTGCTGGGTGCTCAGTGCTCGGGGTGGTGGGTGCTCAGTGCTCGGGGTGCTGGGTGCTCAGTGCTTGGGGTGCTGTGTGTTCAGTGCTCAGGGTGCTGGGTGCTCAGTGCTCGGGGTGCTCGGTGCTCAGTGCTCAAGGTGCTGGGTGCTCAGTACTCAGGGTGCTCATTGCTCAGGGTGCTGGGTGCTCAGTACTCAGGGTGCTGGGTGTTCAGTGCTCAGGGTGCTCGGTGCTCAGTACGTTGGGTGCTCAGTACTCAGGGTGCTGGGGGCTCAGTGCTCAGGGTGCTGGGTGCTCAGTGCTCAGGGTGCTGGGTGCTCAGTACTCAGGGTGCTTTTTGCTCGGTGCTCAGTATGCTGGGTGCTCAGTACTCAGGGTGCTGGGTGCTCAGTGCTCGGGGTGCTCGGTGCTCAGTACGCTGGGTGCTCTGTACTCAGTGTGCTGGGTGCTCAGTACTCAGGGTGCAGGGTGCTCAGTACTCAGGGTGCTGAGTGCTTAGTACTCAGGGTGCTGGGTGCACAGTGCTCGGGGTACTGGGTGCTCTGTGCTCAGTACTCAGGGTGCTGGGTGCTCAGTGCTCAGGGTGCTGGGTGCTCAGTGCTCGGGGTGCTGGGTGCTCAGTACTCAGGGTGCTGGGTGCTCAGTACTCCGGGTGCTGGGTGCTCAGTTCTCGGGGTGCTCGGTGCTCAGTACTCAGGGCTCAGGGTGCTCAGTGCTCAGTGCTCAGGGTGCTGGGTGTTCAGTACTCAGATTGCTGGGTGCTCAGTGCTCAGGGTGCTGGGTGCTCAGTACTCAGGGTGCTGGGTGCTCAGTACTCAGGGTGCTGGGTGCTTAGTACTCAGGGTGCTGGGTGCTCAGTGCTCGGGGTGCTGGGTGCTCAGTGCTCGGGGTGCTTGGTGCTCAGTAATCAGGGTGCTGGGTGCTCAGTACTCGTTGTGCTGGGTGCTCAGTGCTCAGGGTGCTGGGTGCTCACTACTCAGGGTGCTCGGTGCTCAGTGCTCGGGGTGCTGGGTGCTCAGTACTCAGGGTGCTCGGTGCTCAGTACTCAGGGTGCTCAGTGCTCAGTACTCAGGGTGCTCACCCTCAGTGCTCGGGGTGCTGGGTGCTCAGTGCTCGGGGTGCTGGGTGCTCAGTGCTCGGGGTGCTGGGTGCTCAGTGCTCAGGGTGCTGGGTGCTCAGTGCTCAGAGTGCTGGGTGCTCAGTGCTCAGGGTGCTGGGTGCTCAGTGCTCAGAGTGCTGGGTGCTCAGTACTCCGGGTGCTGGGTGCTCAGTGCTCGGGGTGCTGGGTGCTCAGTACTCAGGGTGCTGGGTGCTCAGTGCTCAGAGTGCTGGGTGCTCAGTACTCAGAGTGCTGTGTGTTCAGTGCTCAGGGTGCTGGGTGCTCAGTACTCAGGGTGCTCGGTGCTTAGTACTCATGGTGCTGGGTGCTCAGTACTCCGGGTGCTGGGTGCTCAGTGCTCGGGGTGCTCGGTGCTCAGTACGTTGGGTGCTCACTACTCAGGGTGCTGCGTGCTCAGTGCTCAGGGTGTTGGGTGCTCAGTGCTCAGGATGCTGTTTGCTCAGTGCTCAGGGTGCTGTGTGCTCAGTACTCAGGGTGCTGGGTGCTCAGTGCTCGGGGTTCTGGGTGCTCAGTTCTCAGGGTGCTGGGTGCTCAGTACTCAGGGTGCTGGGTGCTCAGTACTCGGGGTGCTGGGTGCTCAGTATTCAGGGTGCTCAGTGCTCAGTACTCAGGGTGCTCAGTGCTCAGTACTCAGGGTGCTCAGTTCTCAGGGTCCTGGGTGCTCAGTACTCAGGGTGCTGGGTGCTCAGTGCTCGGGGTGCTGGGTGCTCAGTGCTCGGTGTGCTGGGTGCTCAGTACTCAGGGTGCTGGGTGCTCCGTTCTCGGGTTGCTGGGTGCTCAGTACTCGGTTTGCTGGGTGCTCAGTACTCAGGGTGCTGGGTGCTCTGTACTCGGGAGCTGGGTGCTCAGTGCTCAGGGTGCTGGGTGCTCAGTGCTCAGTGTGCTGGGTGCTCAGTGCTCAGTACTCAGGGTGCTGGGTGCTCAGTGCTCAGTATTCAGGGTGCTGGGTGCTCAGTGCTCAGGGTGCTGTGTGCTCAGTGCTCAGGGTGCTGGGTGCTCAGTGCTCAGGGTGCTGGGTACTCAGTGCTCAGGGTGCTGGGTGCTCAGTACTCAGGGTGCTGGGTGCTCAGTACTCAGGGTGCTGGGTGCTCAGTGCTTGGGGTGGTGGGTGCTCAGTGCTCGGGGTGCTGGGTGCTCAGTGCTTGGGGTGCTGTGTGTTCAGTGCTCAGGGTGCTGGGTGCTCAGTACTCCGGGTGCTGGGTGCTCAGTGCTCGGGGTGCTCGGTGCTCAGTGCTCAAGGTGCTGGCTGCTCAGTACTCAGGGTGCTCATTGCTCAGGGTGCTGGGTGCTCAGTACTCAGGGTGCTGGGTGTTCAGTGCTCAGGGTGCTCGGTGCTCAGTACGTTGGGTGCTCAGTACTCAGGGTGCTGGGGGCTCAGTGCTCAGGGTGCTGGGTGCTCAGTGCTCAGGGTGCTGGGTGCTCAGTACTCAGGGTGCTTTGTGCTCGGTGCTCAGTATGCTGGGTGCTCAGTACTCAGGGTGCTGGGTGCTCAGTGCTCGGGGTGCTCGGTGCTCAGTACGCTGGGTGCTCTGTACTCAGTGTGCTGGGTGCTCAGTACTCAGGGTGCAGGGTGCTCAGTACTCAGGGTGCTGGGTGCTTAGTACTCAGGGTGCTGGGTGCACAGTGCTCGGGGTACTGGGTGCTCTGTGCTCAGTACTCAGGGTGCTGGGTGCTCAGTGCTCAGGGTGCTGTGTGCTCAGTGCTCGGGGTGCTGGGTACTCAGTACTCAGGGTGCTGGGTGCTCAGTACTCCGGGTGCTGGGTGCTCAGTTCTCGGGGTGCTCGGTGCTCAGTACTCAGGGCTCAGGGTGCTCAGTGCTCAGTGCTCAGGGTGCTGGGTGTTCAGTACTAAGATTGCTGGGTGCTCAGTGCTCAGGGTGCTGGGTGCTCAGTACTCAGGGTGCTGGGTGCTCAGTACTCAGGGTGCTGGGTGCTTAGTACTCAGGGTGCTGGGTGCTCAGTGCTCGGGGTGCTGGGTGCTCAGTGCTCGGGGTGCTTGGTGCTCAGTAATCAGGGTGCTGGGTGCTCAGTACTCGTTGTGCTGGGTGCTCAGTGCTCAGGGTGCTGGGTGCTCACTACTCAGGGTGCTCGGTGCTCAGTGCTCGGGGTGCTGGGTGCTCAGTACTCAGGGTGCTCGGTGCTCAGTACTCAGGGTGCTCAGTGCTCAGTACTCAGGGTGCTCACCCTCAGTGCTCGGGGTGCTGGGTGCTCAGTGCTCGGGGTGCTGGGTGCTCAGTGCTCGGGGTGCTGGGTGCTCAGTGCTCAGGGTGCTGGGTGCTCAGTGCTCAGAGTGCTGGGTGCTCAGTGCTCAGGGTGCTGGGTGCTCAGTGCTCAGAGTGCTGGGTGCTCAGTACTCAGGGTGCTGGGTGCTCAGTGCTCGGGGTGCTGGGTGCTCAGTACTCAGGGTGCTCGGTGCTCAGTGCTCAGAGTGCTGGGTGCTCAGTACTCAGAGTGCTGTGTGTTCAGTGCTCAGGGTGCTGGGTGCTCAGTACTCAGGGTGCTCGGTGCTTAGTACTCATGGTGCTGGGTGCTCAGTACTCCGGGTGCTGGGTGCTCAGTGCTCGGGGTGCTCGGTGCTCAGTACGTTGGGTGCTCACTACTCAGGGTGCTGCGTGCTCAGTGCTCAGGGTGCTGGGTGCTCAGTGCTCAGGATGCTGTTTGCTCAGTGCTCAGGGTGCTGGGTGCTCAGTACTCAGGGTGCTGGGTGCTCAGTGCTCGGGGTTCTGGGTGCTCTGTTCTCAGGGTGCTGGGTGCTCAGTACTCAGGGTGCTGGGTGCTCAGTACTCGGGGTGCTGGGTGCTCAGTATTCAGGGTGCTGGGTGCTCAGTACTCATTGTGCTGGGTGCTCAGTACTCGGGTGCTGGCTGCTCAGTGCTCAGTACTCAGGGTGCTGGGTGCTCAGTGCTCGGGGTGCTGCGTGCTCAGTGCTCAGTACTCAGGGTCCTGGGTGCTCAGTACTCAGGGTGCTGTGTGCTCAGTGCTCAGGGTGCTGGGTGCTCAGTGCTCAGGGTGCTGGGTGCTCAGTGCTCAGGGTGCTGGGTGCTCAGTACTCAGGGTGCTGGGTGCTCAGTGCTCGGGGTGCTGGGTGCTCAGTGCTCAGGGTGCTGGGTGCTCAGTACTCAGGGTGTTGGGTGCTCAGTACTCAGGGTGCTGGGTGCTCAGTACTCAGGTAGCTGGGTGCTCAGTACTCAGGGTGCTGGGTGCTCAGTACTCGGGTGCTGGGTGCTCAGTGCTCAGGGTGCTGGGTGCTCAGTGCTCGGGTGCTGGGTGCTCAGTGCTCAGTACTCAGGGTGCTGGGTGCTCAGTGCTCAGGGTGCTGGGTGCTCACTGCTCAGGGTGCTGGGTGCTCAGTGCTCAGGGTGCTGGGTACTCAGTGCTCAGGGTACTGGGTGCTCAGTACTCAGGGTGCTGGGTGCTCAGTGCTCAGGGTGCAGGGTGCTCACTGCTCAGGGTGCTGTGTGCTCAGTGCTCAGTGTGCTGGGTACTCAGTGCTCAGGGTACTGGGTGCTCAGTACTCAGGGTGCTGGGTGCTCAGCGCTCAGGGTGCTGGGTGCTCAGTGCTCGGGGTGCTGGGTGCTCAGTGCTCGGGGTGCTGGGTGCTGAGTGCTCGGGGTGCTCGGTGCTCAGTACTCAGGGTGCTGTATGTTCAGTCTTCAGGGTGCTGGGTGCTCAGTACTCAGGGTGCTCGGTGCTTAGTACTCAGGGTGCTGGGTGCTCAGTACTCCGGGTGCTGGGTGCTCAGTGCTCGGGGTGCTCGGTGCTCAGTACTCAGTGCTCAGGGTGCTCACTGCTCAGTGCTCAGGGTGCTGGGTGTTCAGTACTCAGGGTGCTGGGTGCTCAGTACTCAGGGGGCTGGGTGCTCAGTACTCTGGGTGCTGGGTGCTCAGTGCTCAGGGTGCTGGGTGCTCAGTACTCAGGGTGCTGGGTGCTCAGTACTCAGGGTGCTGGGTGCTCAGTGCTCAGGGTGCTGGGTACTCAGTGCTTAGGGTGCTCGGTGCTCAGTACTCGGGGTGCTGGGTGCTCATTCTCGGGGTGCTGGGTGCTCAGTGCTCAGGGTGCTGGGTGCTCAGTGCTCGGGGTGATCGGTGCTCAGTACTCAGGGTGCTGGGTGCTCAGTGCTCGGGGTGCTCGGAGCTCAGTACTCAGGGTGCTGGGTGCTCAGTGCTCGGGGTGCTCGGTGCTCAGTACGTTGGGTGCTCACTATTCAGGGTGCTGGGTGCTCAGTGCTCAGGGAGCTGGGTGCTCAGTGCTCAGGGTGCTGGGTGCTCAGTGCTCAGGGTGCTGGGTGCTCAGTACTCAGGGTGCTGGGTGCTCAGTGCTCGGGGTGCTGGGTGCTCAGTGCTCGGGGTGCTGGGTGCTCAGTACTCAGGGTGCTGGGTGCTCAGTTCTCGGGGTGCTGGGTGCTCAGTACTCGGGTTGCTGGGTGCTCAGTACTCAGGGTGCTGGGTGCTCTGTACTCGGGAGCTGGGTGCTCAGTGCTCAGGGTGCTGGGTGCTCAGTGCTCAGTGTGCTGGGTGCTCAGTGCTCAGTACTCAGGGTGCTGGGTGCTCAGTGCTCAGTATTCAGGGTGCTGGGTGCTCAGTGCTCAGGGTGCTGTGTGCTCAGTGCTCAGGGTGCTGGGTGCTCAGTGCTCAGGGTGCTGGGTACTCAGTGCTCAGGGTGCTGGGTGCTCAGTACTCAGGGTGCTGGGTGCTCAGTACTCAGGGTGCTGGGTGCTCAGTGCTCGGGGTGGTGGGTGCTCAGTGCTCGGGGTGCTGGGTGCTCAGTGCTTGGGGTGCTGTGTGTTCAGTGCTCAGGGTGCTGGGTGCTCAGTACTCCGGGTGCTGGGTGCTCAGTGCTCGGGGTGCTCGGTGCTCAGTGCTCAAGGTGCTGGGTGCTCAGTACTCAGGGTGCTCATTGCTCAGGGTGCTGGGTGCTCAGTACTCAGGGTGCTGGGTGTTCAGTGCTCAGGGTGCTCGGTGCTCAGTACGTTGGGTGCTCAGTACTCAGGGTGCTGGGGGCTCAGTGCTCAGGGTGCTGGGTGCTCAGTGCTCAGGGTGCTGGGTGCTCAGTACTCAGGGTGCTTTGTGCTCGGTGCTCAGTATGCTGGGTGCTCAGTACTCAGGGTGCTGGGTGCTCAGTGCTCGGGGTGCTCGGTGCTCAGTACGCTGGGTGCTCTGTACTCAGTGTGCTGGGTGCTCAGTACTCAGGGTGCAGGGTGCTCAGTACTCAGGGTGCTGGGTGCTTAGTACTCAGGGTGCTGGGTGCTCAGAGTGCTGGGTGCTCAGTACTCAGAGTGCTCTGTGTTCAGTGCTCAGGGTGCTGGGTGCTCAGTACTCAGGTTGCTCGGTGCTTAGTACTCATGGTGCTGGGTGCTCAGTACTCCCTGTGCTGGGTGCTCAGTGCTCGGGGTGCTCGGTGCTCAGTACGTTGGGTGCTCACTACTCAGGGTGCTGCGTGCTCAGTGCTCAGGATGCTGTTTGCTCAGTGCTCAGGGTGCTGGGTGCTCAGTACTCAGGGTGCTGGGTGCTCAGTGCTCGGGGTTCTGGGTGCTCAGTTCTCAGGGTGCTGGGTGCTCAGTACTCAGGGTGCTGGGTGCTCAGTACTCGGGGTGCTGGGTGCTCAGTATTCAGGGTGCTGGGTGCTCTGTACTCATTGTGCTGGGTGCTCAGTACTCGGGTGCTGGGTGCTCAGTGCTCAGTACTCAGGGTGCTGGGTGCTCAGTGCTCGGGGTGCTGCGTGCTCAGTGCTCAGTACTCAGGGTCCTGGGTGCTCAGTACTCAGGGTGCTGTGTGCTCAGTGCTCAGGGTGCTGGGTGCTCAGTGCTCAGGGTGCTGGGTGCTCAGTGCTCAGGGTGCTGGGTGCTCAGTACTCAGGGTGCTGGGTGCTCAGTGCTCGGGGTGCTGGGTGCTCAGTGCTCAGGGTGCTGGGTGCTCAGTACTCAGGGTGTTGGGTGCTCAGTACTCAGGGTGCTGGGTGCTCAGTACTCAGGTAGCTGGGTGCTCAGTACTCAGGGTGCTGGGTGCTCAGTACTCGGGTGCTGGGTGCTCAGTGCTCAGGGTGCTGGGTGCTCAGTGCTCGGGTGCTGGGTGCTCAGTGCTCAGTACTCAGGGTGCTGGGTGCTCAGTGCTCAGGGTGCTGGGTGCTCACTGCTCAGGGTGCTGGGTGCTCAGTGCTCAGGGTGCTGGGTACTCAGTGCTCAGGGTACTGGGTGCTCAGTACTCAGGGTGCTGGGTGCTCAGTGCTCAGGGTACAGGGTGCTCACTGCTCAGGGTGCTGTGTGCTCAGTGCTCAGTGTGCTGGGTACTCAGTGCTCAGGGTACTGGGTGCTCAGTACTCAGGGTGCTGGGTGCTCAGCGCTCAGGGTGCTGGGTGCTCAGTGCTCGGGGTGCTGGGTGCTCAGTGCTCGGGGTGCTGGGTGCTGAGTGCTCGGGGTGCTCGGTGCTCAGTACTCAGGGTGCTGTATGTTCAGTGTTCAGGGTGCTGGGTGCTCAGTACTCAGGGTGCTCGGTGCTTAGTACTCAGGGTGCTGGGTGCTCAGTACTCCGGGTGCTGGGTGCTCAGTGCTCGGGGTGCTCGGTGCTCAGTACTCAGTGCTCAGGGTGCTCACTGCTCAGTGCTCAGGGTGCTGGGTGTTCAGTACTCAGGGTGCTCGGTGCTCAGTACTCAGGGGGCTGGGTGCTCAGTACTCTGGGTGCTCGGTGCTCAGTGCTCAGGGTGCTGGGTGCTCAGTACTCAGGGTGCTGGGTGCTCAGTACTCAGGGTGCCGGGTGCTCAGTGCTCAGGGTGCTGGGTACTCAGTGCTCAGGGTGCTCGGTGCTCAGTACTCGGGGTGCTGGGTGCTCATTCTCGGGCTGCAGGGTGCTCAGTGCTCAGGGTGCTGGGTGCTCAGTACTCAGGGTGCTGGGTGCTCAGTGCTCAGGGTGCTGGGTGCTCAGTGCTCGTGGTGCTGGGTGCTCAGTACTCAGGGTGCTGGGTGCTCAGTGCTCAGGGTGCTCGGTGCTCAGTACGTTGGGTGCTCAGTACTCAGGGTGCTGGGTGCTCAGTGCTCAGGGTGCTGGGTACTCAGTGCTTAGGGTGCTCGGTGCTCAGTACTCGGGGTGCTGGGTGCTCATTCTCGGGGTGCTGGGTGCTCAGTGCTCAGGGTGCTGGGTGCTCAGTGCTCGGGGTGATCGGTGCTCAGTACTCAGGGTGCTGGGTGCTCAGTGCTCGGGGTGCTCGGAGCTCAGTACTCAGGGTGCTGGGTGCTCAGTGCTCGGGGTGATCGGTGCTCAGTACTCAGGGTGCTGGGTGCTCAGTGCTCGGGGTGCTCGGTGCTCAGTACGTTGGGTGCTCACTATTCAGGGTGCTGGGTGCTCAGTGCTCAGGGAGCTGGGTGCTCAGTGCTCAGGGTGCTGGGTGCTCAGTGCTCAGGGTGCTGGGTGCTCAGTACTCAGGGTGCTGGGTGCTCAGTGCTCGGGGTGCTGGGTGCTCAGTGCTCGGGGTGCTGAGTGCTCAGTACTCAGGGTGCTGGGTGCTCAGTTCTCGGGGTGCTGGGTGCTCAGTACTCGGGTTGCTGGGTGCTTAGTACTCAGGGTGCTGGGTGCTCTGTACTCGGGAGCTGGGTGCTCAGTGCTCAGGGTGCTGGGTGCTCAGTGCTCAGTGTGCTGGGTGCTCAGTGCTCAGTACTCAGGGTGCTGGGTGCTCAGTGCTCAGTATTCAGGGTGCTGGGTGCTCAGTGCTCAGGGTGCTGTGTGCTCAGTGCTCAGGGTGCTGGGTGCTCAGTGCTCAGGGTGCTGGGTACTCAGTGCTCAGGGTGCTGGGTGCTCAGTACTCAGGGTGCTGGGTGCTCAGTACTCAGGGTGCTGGGTGCTCAGTGCTCGGGGTGGTGGGTGCTCAGTGCTCGGGGTGCTGGGTGCTCAGTGCTTGGGGTGCTGTGTGTTCAGTGCTCAGGGTGCTGGGTGCTCAGTACTCCGGGTGCTGGGTGCTCAGTGCTCGGGGTGCTCGGTGCTCAGTGCTCAAGGTCCTGGGTGCTCAGTACTCAGGGTGCTCATTGCTCAGGGTGCTGGGTGCTCAGTACTCAGGGTGCTGGGTGTTCAGTGCTCAGGGTGCTCGGTGCTCAGTACGTTGGGTGCTCAGTACTCAGGGTGCTGGGGGCTCAGTGCTCAGGGTGCTGGGTGCTCAGTGCTCAGGGTGCTGGGTGCTCAGTACTCAGGGTGCTTTGTGCTCGGTGCTCAGTATGCTGGGTGCTCAGTACTCAGGGTGCTGGGTGCTCAGTGCTCGGGGTGCTCGGTGCTCAGTACGCTGGGTGCTCTGTACTCAGTGTGCTGGGTGCTCAGTACTCAGGGTGCAGGGTGCTCAGTACTCAGGGTGCTGGGTGCTTAGTACTCAGGGTGCTGGGTGCTCAGTGCTCAGAGTGCTGGGTGCTCAGTACTCAGAGTGCTCTGTGTTCAGTGCTCAGGGTGCTGGGTGCTCAGTACTCAGGTTGCTCGGTGCTTAGTACTCATGGTGCTGGGTGCTCAGTACTCCGGGTGCTGGGTGCTCAGTGCTCGGGGTGCTCGGTGCTCAGTACGTTGGGTGCTCAGTGCTCAGGGTGCTGGGTGCTCAGTACTCAGGGTGCTGGGTGCTCAGTGCTCGGGGTTCTGGGTGCTCAGTTCTCAGGGTGCTGGGTGCTCAGTACTCAGGGTGCTGGGTGCTCAGTACTCGGGGTGCTGGGTGCTCAGTATTCAGGGTGCTGGGTGCTCTGTACTCATTGTGCTGGGTGCTCAGTACTCGGGTGCTGGGAGCTCAGTGCTCAGTACTCAGGGTGCTGGGTGCTCAGTGCTCGGGGTGCTGCGTGCTCAGTGCTCATTACTCAGGGTCCTGGGTGCTCAGTACTCAGGGTGCTGTGTGCTCAGTGCTCAGGGTGCTGGGTGCTCAGTGCTCAGGGTGCTGGGTGCTCAGTGCTCAGGGTGCTGGGTGCTCAGTACTCAGGGTGCTGGGTGCTCAGTGCTCGGGGTGCTGGGTGCTCAGTGCTCAGGGTGCTGGGTGCTCAGTACTCAGGGTGTTGGGTGCTCAGTACTCAGGGTGCTGGGTGCTCAGTACTCAGGTAGCTGGGTGCTCAGTACTCAGGGTGCTGGGTGCTCAGTACTCGGGTGCTGGGTGCTCAGTGCTCAGGGTGCTGGGTGCTCAGTGCTCGGGTGCTGGGTGCTCAGTGCTCAGTACTCAGGGTGCTGGGTGCTCAGTGCTCAGGGTGCTGGGTGCTCACTGCTCAGGGTGCTGGGTGCTCAGTGCTCAGGGTGCTGGGTACTCAGTGCTCAGGGTACTGGGTGCTCAGTACTCAGGGTGCTGGGTGCTCAGTGCTCAGGGTACAGGGTGCTCACTGCTCAGGGTGCTGTGTGCTCAGTGCTCAGTGTGCTGGGTACTCAGTGCTCAGGGTACTGGGTGCTCAGTACTCAGGGTGCTGGGTGCTCAGCGCTCAGGGTGCTGGGTGCTCAGTGCTCGGGGTGCTGGGTGCTCAGTGCTCGGGGTGCTGGGTGCTGAGTGCTCGGGGTGCTCGGTGCTCAGTACTCAGGGTGCTGTATGTTCAGTGTTCAGGGTGCTGGGTGCTCAGTACTCAGGGTGCTCGGTGCTTAGTACTCAGGGTGCTGGGTGCTCAGTACTCCGGGTGCTGGGTGCTCAGTGCTCGGGGTGCTCGGTGCTCAGTACTCAGTGCTCAGGGTGCTCACTGCTCAGTGCTCAGGGTGCTGGGTGTTCAGTACTCAGGGTGCTCGGTGCTCAGTACTCAGGGGGCTGGGTGCTCAGTACTCTGGGTGCTCGGTGCTCAGTGCTCAGGGTGCTGGGTGCTCAGTACTCAGGGTGCTGGGTGCTCAGTACTCAGGGTGCTGGGTGCTCAGTGCTCAGGGTGCTGGGTACTCAGTGCTCAGGGTGCTCGGTGCTCAGTACTCGGGGTGCTGGGTGCTCATTCTCGGGGTGCAGGGTGCTCAGTGCTCAGGGTGCTGGGTGCTCAGTACTCAGGGTGCTGGGTGCTCAGTGCTCAGGGTGCTGGGTGCTCAGTACTCAGGGTGCTGGGTGCTCAGTGCTCAGGGTGCTGGGTGCTCAGTACTCAGGGTGCTGGGTGCTCAGTGCTCAGGGTGCTGGGTGCTCAGTACTCAGGGTGCTGGGAGCTCAGTGCTCAGGGTGATCGGTGCTCAGTACTCAGGGTGCTCAGTACTCAGGGTACTGGGTGCTCAGTGCTCGGGGTGCTGGGAGCTCAGTACTCAGGGTGCTGGGTGCTCAGTGCTCGGGGTGCTGGGTGCTCAGTGCTCAGGGTGATCGGTGCTCAGTACTCAGGGTGCTGGGTGCTCAGTGCTCAGGGTGCTGGGTGTTCAGTCCACAGGGTGCTCAGTGCTCAGAGTGCTGGGTGCTCAGTGCTCGGGGTCCTGGGTGTTCAGTGCTCGGGGTGCTGGGTGCTCAGTGCTCAGTGTGCTGGGTGCTCAGTGCTCAGTGCTCAGGGTGCTGGTTGCTCAGTACTCAGGGTGCTGGGTGCTCAGTACTCAGGGTGCTGGGTGCTCAGTGCTCAGGGTGCTAGGTGCTCAGAACTCAGGGTGCTGGGTGATCAGTGCTCGGGGTGCTGGGTGCTCAGTGCTCAGGGTGCTGGGTGCTCAGTGCTCAGGGTGCTGGGTGCTCAGTACTCAGGGTGCTGGGTGCTCAGTGCTCGGGGTGCTCGGTGCTCAGTACTCAAGGTGCTGGGTGCTCAGTGCTCATTGTGCTGGGTGCTCAGTGCTCAGGGTGCTCAGTGCTCAGTGCTCAGGGTGCTGGGTGTTCAGTACTCAGGGTGCTGGGTGCTCAGTACTCAGGGTGCTGGGTGCTCAGTACTCAGGGTGCTGGCTGCTCAGTGCTCGGGGTGCTCGGTGCTCAGTACTCAGGGTGCTGGGTGCTCAGTACTCAGGGTGCTGGGTGCTCAGTGCTCAGGGTTCTGGGTGCTCAGTGCTTGGGGTGATCGGTGCTCAGTACTCAGGGTGCTGGTTGCTCAGTGCTCGGGGTGCTCGGAGCTCAGTACTCAGGGTGCTGGGTGCTCAGTGCTCGGGGTGATCGGTGCTCAGTACTCAGGGTGCTGGGTGCTCAGCGCTCGGGGTGCTCGGTGCTCAGTACGTTGGGTGCTCACTACTCAGGGTGCTGGCTGCTCAGTGCTCAGGGTGCTGGGTGCTCAGTGCTCAGGGTGCTGGGTGCTCAGTGCTCAGGGTGCTGGGTGCTCAGTACTCAGGGTGCTGGGTGCTCAGTGCTCGGGGTGCTGGGTGCTCAGTGCTCAGGGTGCTGGGTGCTCAGTACTCAGGGTGCTGGGTGCTCAGTACTCGGGGTGCTGGGTGCTCAGTACTCGGGGTGCTGGGTGCTCAGTACTCAGGGTGCTGGGTGCTCTGTACTCGGGAGCTGGGTGCTCAGTGCTCAGGGTGCTGGGTGCTCAGTGCTCATTGTGCTGGGTGCTCAGTGCTCAGTAATCAGGGTGCTGGGTGCTCAGTGCTCAGTACTCAGGGTGCTGGGTGCTCAGTGCTCAGGGTGCTGTGTGCTCAGTGCTCAGGGTGCTGGGTGCTCAGTGCTCAGGGTGCTGGGTGCTCAGTGCTCGGGGTGCTGGGTGCTCAGTGCTCGGGGTGCTGGGTGCTAAGTGCTCGGGGTGCTCGGTGCTCAGTACTCAGGGTGCTGGGTGCTCAGTGCTCAAGGTGCTCATTACTCAGGGTGCTGTATGTTCAGTGCTCAGGGTGCTGGGTGCTCAGTACTCAGGGTGCTCGGTGCTTAGTACGCAGGGTGCTGGGTGCTCAGTACTCAGGGTGCTGGGTGCTCAGTTCTCGGGGTGCTCGGTGCTCAGTGCTCAAGGTGCTGGGTGCTCAGTACTCAGGGTGCTCATTGCTCAGGGTGTTGGGTGCTCAGTGCTCGGGGTGCTGGGTGCTCAGTACTCAGGGTGCTGGGTGCTCAGTGCTCGGGGTTCTGGGTGCTCAGTGCTCAGGGTGATCGGTGCTCAGTACTCAGGGTGCTGGGTGCTCAGTGCTCAGGGTGCTGGGTGCTCAGTCCTCAGGGTGCTCAGTGCTCAGGGTGCTGGGTGCTCAGTGCTCGGGGTGCTCGGTGCTCAGTACTCAGGGTGCTGAGTGCTCAGTACTCAGGGTGCTGGGTGCTCAGTACTCAGGGTGCTGGGTGCTCAGTGCTCAGTGTGCTGGGTGATCAGTGCTCAGTGTGCTGGGTGCTCAGTGATCAGGGTGCTGGGTGCTCAGTGCTCGTGGTGCTGGGTGCTCAGTACTCAGGGTGCTGGGTGCTCAGTACTCAGGGTGCTGGGTGCTTAGTACTCAGGGTGCTGGGTGCTCAGTGCTCGGGGTGCTGGGTGCTCAGTGCTCGGGGTGCTTGGTGCGCAGTAATCAGGGTGCTGGGTGCTCAGTACTCGTTGTGCTGGGTGCTCAGTGCTCAGGGTGCTGGGTGCTCACTACTCAGGGTGCTCGGTGCTCAGTGCTCGGGGTGCTGGGTGCTCAGTACTCAGGGTGCTCGGTGCTCAGTACTCAGGGTGCTCAGTGCTCAGTACTCAGGGTGCTCAGGCTCAGTGCTCGGGGTGCTGGGTGCTCAGTGCTCGGGGTGCTGGGTGCTCAGTGCTCAGTGTGCTGGGTGCTCAGTGCTCAGAGTGCTGGGTGCTCAGTACTCAGGGTGCTCGGTGCTCGGTGCTCTGTACGCTGGGTGCTCAGTACTCAGGGTGCTGGGTGCTCAGTGCTCGGGGTGCTGGGTGCTCAGTACTCAGGGTGCTGGGTGCTCAGTGCTCGGGGTGCTCGGTGCTCAGTACGCTGGGTGCTGGGTGCTCATTCTCGGGGTGCTGTGTGCTCAGTACTCAGGGTGCTGGGTGCTCAGTACTCCGGGTGCTGGGTGCTCAGTTCTCGGGGTGCTCGGTGCTCAGTACTCAGGGCTCAGGGTGCTCAGTGCTCAGTGCTCAGGGTGCTGGGTGTTCAGTACTCAGGGTGCTGGGTGCTCAGTACTCAAGGTGCTGGGTGCTCAGTGCTCAGGGTGCTGGGTGCTCAGTACTCGGGGTGCTGGTTGCTCAGTGCTCAGGGTGCTCGGGGCTCAGTACTCAGGGTGCTGGGTGCTCAGTACTCAGGGTGCTGGGTGCTCAGTGCTCAGCGTGCTGGGTACTCAGTGCTCAGGGTGCTCGGTGCTCAGTACTCGGGGTGCTGGGTGCTCATTCTCGGGGTGCTGGGTGCTCAGTGCTCGGGGTGCTGGGTGCTCAGTACTTAGCGTGCTGGGTGCTCAGTGCTCAGGGTGCTGGGTGCTCAGTACTCAGGGTGCTGGGTGCTCAGTGCTCAGGGTGCTGGGTGCTCAGTACTCAGGGTGCTGGGTGCTCAGTGTTCACGGTGCTGGGTGCTCAGTACTCAGGGTTCTGGGAGCTCAGTGCTCAGGGTGATCGGTGCTCAGTACTCAGGGTGCTCAGTGCTCGGGGTGCTGGGTGCTCAGTACTCAGGGTGCTGGGTGCTCAGTGCTCGGGGTTCTGGGTGCTCAGTGCTCAGGGTGATCGGTGCTCAGTACTCAGGGTGCTGGGTGCTCAGTGCTCAGGGTGCTGGGTGCTCAGACCTCAGGGTGCTCAGTGCTCAGGGTGCTGGGTGCTCAGTGCTTGGGGTGCTCGGTGCTCAGTACTCAGGGTGCTGAGTGCTCAGTACTCAGGGTGCTGGGTGCTCAGTACTCAGGGTGCTGGGTGCTCAGTGCTCAGTGTGCTGGGTGATCAGTGCTCAGTGTGCTGGGTGCTCAGTGATCAGGGTGCTGGGTGCTCAGTGCTCGGGGTGCTGGTTGCTCAGTACTCAGGGTGCTGGGTGCTCAGTGCTCAGGGTGCTCGGTGCTCAGTGCTCGGAGCGCTGGATGCTCAGTGCTCGGGGTGCTCGGAGCTCAGTACCCAGGGTGCTGGGTTCTCAGTGCTCGGGGTGCTGGTTGCTCAGTACTCAGGGTGCTGGGTGCTCAGTGCTCGGGGTGCTCGGTGCTCAGTACGTTGGGTGCTCACTACTCATGGTGCTGGGTGCTCAGTGCACAGGGTGCTGGGTGCTCAGTGCTCAGGGTGCTTGGTGCTCAGTGCTCAGGGTGCTGGGTGCTCAGTGCTCAGGGTGCTGGGTGCTCAGTACTCAGGGTGCTGGGTGCTCAGTGCTCGGGGTGCTGGGTGCTCAGTGCTCGGGGTGCTGGGTGCTCAGTACTCAGGGTGCTGGGTGCTCAGTACTCGGGGTGCTGGGTGCTCAGTACTCGGGTTGCTGGGTGCTCAGTACTCAGGGTGCTGGGTGCTCTGTACTCGGGAGCTGGGTGCTCAGTGCTCAGGGTGCTGGGTGCTCAGTGCTCGGTGTGCTGGGTGCTCAGTGCTCAGTACTCAGGGTGCTGGGTGCTCAGTGCTCAGTACTCAGGGTGCTGGGTGCTCAGTGCTCAGGGTGCTGTGTGCTCAGTGCTCAGGGTGCTGGGTGCTCAGTGCTCAGGGTGCTGGGTACTCAGTGCTCAGGGTGCTGGGTGCTCAGTACTCAGGGTGCTGGGTGCTCAGTACTCAGGGTGCTGGGTGCTCAGTGCTCGGGGTGCTGGGTGCTCAGTGCTCGGGGTGCTGGGTGCTCAGTGCTCGGGGTGCTCGGTGCTCAGTACTCAGGGTGCTGGGTGCTCAGTGCTCGAGGTGCTCAGTACTCAGGGTGCTGTGTGTTCAGTGCTCAGGTTGCTGTGTGCTCAGTGCTCAGGGTGCTGGGTGCTCAGTGCTCAGGGTGCTGGGTACTCAGTCCTCAGGGTGTTGGGTGCTCAGTGCGCGAGGTGCTCTTTACTCAGAGTGGGTGTGTTCAGTGCTCAGGGTGCTGGGTGCTCAGTACTCAGGGTGCTCGGTGCTTAGTACTCATGGTGTTGGGTGCTCAGTACTCCGGGTGCTGGGTGCTCAGTGCTCGGGGTGCTCGGTGCTCAGTACGTTGGGTGCTCACTACTCAGGGTGCTGGGTGCTCAGTATTCAGGGTGCTGGGTCCTCAGTACTCATTGTGCTGGGTGCTCAGTACTCGGGTGCTGGGTGCTCAGTGCTCAGGTTGCTGGGTGCTCAGTGCTCGGGGTGCTGGGTGCTCAGTGCTCAGTACTCAGGTTGCTGGGTGCTCAGTGCTCGGGGTGCTGCGTGCTCAGTGCTCAGTACTCAGGGTCCTGGGTGCTCAGTACTCAGGGTGCTGTGTGCTCAGTGCTCAGGGTGCTGGGTGCTCAGTGCTCAGGGTGCTGGGTGCTCAGTGCTCAGGGTGCTGGGTGCTCAGTGCTCAGGGTGCTGGGTGCTCAGTACTCAGGGTGCTGGGTGCTCAGTACTCAGGGTGCTGGGTGCTCAGTGCTCGGGGTGCTGGGTGCTCAGTGCTCGGGGTGCTGGGTGCTCAGTGCTCGGGGTGCTCGGTGCTCAGTACTCAGGGTTCTGGGTGCTCAGTGCTCGAGGTGCTCAGTACTCAGGGTGCTGTGTGTTCAGTGCTCAGGGTGCTGTGTGCTCAGTGCTCAGGGTGCTGGGTGCTCAGTGCTCGGGGTGCTGCGTGCTCAGTGCTCAGTACTCAGGGTCCTGGGTGCTCAGTACTCAGGGTGCTGTGTGCTCAGTGCACAGGGTGCTGGGTGCTCAGTGCTCAGGGTGCTGGGTGCTCAGTGCTCAGGGTGCTGGGTGCTCAGTGCTCAGGGTGCTGGGTGCTCAGTACTCAGGGTGCTGGGTGCTCAGTGCTCGGGGTGCTGGGTGCTCAGTGCTCGGGGTGCTGGGTGCTCAGTACTCAGGGTGCTGGGTGCTCAGTACTCGGGGTGCTGGGTGCTCAGTACTCGGGTTGCTGGGTGCTCAGTACTCAGGGTGCTGGGTGCTCTGTACTCGGGAGCTGGGTGCTCAGTGCTCAGGGTGCTGGGTGCTCAGTGCTCGGTGTGCTGGGTGCTCAGTGCTCAGTACTAAGGGTGCTGGGTGCTCAGTGCTCAGTACTCAGGGTGCTGGGTGCTCAGTGCTCAGGGTGCTGTGTGCTCAGTGCTCAGGGTGCTGGGTGCTCAGTGCTCAGGGTGTTGGGTGCTCAGTGCTCGCGGTGCTGGGTGCTCAGTACTCAGGGTGCTGGGTGCTCAGTGCTCGGGGTTCTGGGTGCTCAGTGCTCAGGGTGATCGGTGCTCAGTACTCAGGGTGCTGGGTGCTCAGTGCTCAGGGTGCTGGGTGCTCAGTCCTCAGGGTGCTCAGTGCTCAGGGTGCTGGGTGCTCAGTGCTCGGGGCGCTCGGTGCTCAGTACTCAGGGTGCTGAGTGCTCAGTACTCAGGGTGCTGGGTGCTCAGTACTCAGGGTGCTGGGTGCTCAGTGCTCAGTGTGCTGGGTGATCAGTGCTCAGTGTGCTGGGTGCTCAGTGATCAGGGTGCTGGGTGCTCAGTGCTCGTGGTGCTGGGTGCTCAGTACTCAGGGTGCTGGGTGCTCAGTACTCAGGGTGCTGGGTGCTTAGTACTCAGGGTGCTGGGTGCTCAGTGCTCGGGGTGCTGGGTGCTCAGTGCTCGGGGTGCTTGGTGCTCAGTAATCAGGGTGCTGGGTGCTCAGTACTCGTTGTGCTGGGTGCTCAGTGCTCAGGGTGCTGGGTGCTCACTACTCAGGGTGCTCGGTGCTCAGTGCTCGGGGTGCTGGGTGCTCAGTACTCGGGTTGCTGGGTGCTCAGTACTCAGGGTGCTGGGTGCTCTGTACTCGGGAGCTGGGTGCTCAGTGCTCAGGGTGCTGGGTGCTCAGTGCTCGGTGTGCTGGGTGCTCAGTGCTCAGTACTCAGGGTGCTGGGTGCTCAGTGCTCAGTACTCAGGGTGCTGGGTGCTCAGTGCTCAGGGTGCTGTGTGCTCAGTGCTCAGGGTGCTGGGTGCTCAGTGCTCAGGGTGCTGGGTACTCAGTGCTCAGGGTGCTGGGTGCTCAGTACTCAGGGTGCTGGGTGCTCAGTACTCAGGGTGCTGGGTGCTCAGTGCTCGGGGTGCTGGGTGCTCAGTGCTCGGGGTGCTGGGTGCTCAGTGCTCGGGGTGCTCGGTGCTCAGTACTCAGGGTGCTGGGTGCTCAGTGCTCGAGGTGCTCAGTACTCAGGGTGCTGTGTGTTCAGTGCTCAGGTTGCTGTGTGCTCAGTGCTCAGGGTGCTGGGTGCTCAGTGCTCAGGGTGCTGGGTACTCAGTCCTCAGGGTGTTGGGTGCTCAGTGCGCGAGGTGCTCTTTACTCAGAGTGGGTGTGTTCAGTGCTCAGGGTGCTGGGTGCTCAGTACTCAGGGTGCTCGGTGCTTAGTACTCATGGTGTTGGGTGCTCAGTACTCCGGGTGCTGGGTGCTCAGTGCTCGGGGTGCTCGGTGCTCAGTACGTTGGGTGCTCACTACTCAGGGTGCTGGGTGCTCAGTATTCAGGGTGCTGGGTCCTCAGTACTCATTGTGCTGGGTGCTCAGTACTCGGGTGCTGGGTGCTCAGTGCTCAGGTTGCTGGGTGCTCAGTGCTCGGGGTGCTGGGTACTCAGTGCTCAGGGTGCTGGGTGCTCAGTACTCAGGGTGCTGGGTGCTCAGTACTCAGGGTGCTGGGTGCTCAGTGCTCGGGGTGCTGGGTGCTCAGTGCTCGGGGTGCTGGGTGCTCAGTGCTCAGGGTGCTGGGTGCTCAGTGCTCAGGGTGCTGGGTGCTCAGTGCTCAGGGTGCTGGGTGCTCAGTACTCAGGGTGCTGGGTGCTCAGTACTCAGGGTGCTGGGTGCTCAGTGCTCGGGGTGCTGGGTGCTCAGTGCTCGGGGTGCTGGGTGCTCAGTGCTCAGGGTGCTGGGTGCTCAGTGCTCAGGGTGCTGGGTGCTCAGTGCTCAGGGTGCTGGGTGCTCAGTACTCAGGGTGCTGGGTGCTCAGTACTCAGGGTGCTGGGTGCTCAGTGCTCGGGGTGCTGGGTGCTCAGTGCTCGGGGTGCTGGGTGCTCAGTGCTCGGGGTGCTCGGTGCTCAGTACTCAGGGTTCTGGGTGCTCAGTGCTCGAGGTGCTCAGTACTCAGGGTGCTGTGTGTTCAGTGCTCAGGGTGCTGTGTGCTCAGTGCTCAGGGTGCTGGGTGCTCAGTGCTCGGGGTGCTGCGTGCTCAGTGCTCAGTACTCAGGGTCCTGGGTGCTCAGTACTCAGGGTGCTGTGTGCTCAGTGCACAGGGTGCTGGGTGCTCAGTGCTCAGGGTGCTGGGTGCTCAGTGCTCAGGGTGCTGGGTGCTCAGTGCTCAGGGTGCTGGGTGCTCAGTACTCAGGGTGCTGGGTGCTCAGTGCTCGGGGTGCTGGGTGCTCAGTGCTCGGGGTGCTGGGTGCTCAGTACTCAGGGTGCTGGGTGCTCAGTACTCGGGGTGCTGGGTGCTCAGTACTCGGGTTGCTGGGTGCTCAGTACTCAGGGTGCTGGGTGCTCTGTACTCGGGAGCTGGGTGCTCAGTGCTCAGGGTGCTGGGTGCTCAGTGCTCGGTGTGCTGGGTGCTCAGTGCTCAGTACTAAGGGTGCTGGGTGCTCAGTGCTCAGTACTCAGGGTGCTGGGTGCTCAGTGCTCAGGGTGCTGTGTGCTCAGTGCTCAGGGTGCTGGGTGCTCAGTGCTCAGGGTGTTGGGTGCTCAGTGCTCGGGGTGCTGGGTGCTCAGTACTCAGGGTGCTGGGTGCTCAGTGCTCGGGGTTCTGGGTGCTCAGTGCTCAGGGTGATCGGTGCTCAGTACTCAGGGTGCTGGGTGCTCAGTGCTCAGGGTGCTGGGTGCTCAGTCCTCAGGGTGCTCAGTGCTCAGGGTGCTGGGTGCTCAGTGCTCGGGGCGCTCGGTGCTCAGTACTCAGGGTGCTGAGTGCTCAGTACTCAGGGTGCTGGGTGCTCAGTACTCAGGGTGCTGGGTGCTCAGTGCTCAGTGTGCTGGGTGATCAGTGCTCAGTGTGCTGGGTGCTCAGTGATCAGGGTGCTGGGTGCTCAGTGCTCGTGGTGCTGGGTGCTCAGTACTCAGGGTGCTGGGTGCTCAGTACTCAGGGTGCTGGGTGCTTAGTACTCAGGGTGCTGGGTGCTCAGTGCTCGGGGTGCTGGGTGCTCAGTGCTCGGGGTGCTTGGTGCTCAGTAATCAGGGTGCTGGGTGCTCAGTGCACAGGGTGCTGGGTGCTCAGTGCTCAGGGTGCTGGGTGCTCAGTGCTCAGGGTGCTGGGTGCTCAGTGCTCAGGGTGCTGGGTGCTCAGTACTCAGGGTGCTGGGTGCTCAGTGCTCGGGGTGCTGGGTGCTCAGTGCTCGGGGTGCTGGGTGCTCAGTACTCAGGGTGCTGGGTGCTCAGTACTCGGGGTGCTGGGTGCTCAGTACTCGGGTTGCTGGGTGCTCAGTACTCAGGGTGCTGGGTGCTCTGTACTCAGGGTGCTGTGTGCTCAGTGCACAGGGTGCTGGGTGCTCAGTGCTCAGGGTGCTGGGTGCTCAGTGCTCAGGGTGCTGGGTGCTCAGTGCTCAGGGTGCTGGGTGCTCAGTACTCAGGGTGCTGGGTGCTCAGTGCTCGGGGTGCTGGGTGCTCAGTGCTCGGGGTGCTGGGTGCTCAGTACTCAGGGTGCTGGGTGCTCAGTACTCGGGGTGCTGGGTGCTCAGTACTCGGGTTGCTGGGTGCTCAGTACTCAGGGTGCTGGGTGCTCTGTACTCGGGAGCTGGGTGCTCAGTGCTCAGGGTGCTGGGTGCTCAGTGCTCGGTGTGCTGGGTGCTCAGTGCTCAGTACTAAGGGTGCTGGGTGCTCAGTGCTCAGTACTCAGGGTGCTGGGTGCTCAGTGCTCAGGGTGCTGTGTGCTCAGTGCTCAGGGTGCTGGGTGCTCAGTGCTCAGGGTGTTGGGTGCTCAGTGCTCGGGGTGCTGGGTGCTCAGTACTCAGGGTGCTGGGTGCTCAGTGCTCGGGGTTCTGGGTGCTCAGTGCTCAGGGTGATCGGTGCTCAGTACTCAGGGTGCTGGGTGCTCAGTGCTCAGGGTGCTGGGTGCTCAGTCCTCAGGGTGCTCAGTGCTCAGGGTGCTGGGTGCTCAGTGCTCGGGGCGCTCGGTGCTCAGTACTCAGGGTGCTGAGTGCTCAGTACTCAGGGTGCTGGGTGCTCAGTACTCAGGGTGCTGGGTGCTCAGTGCTCAGTGTGCTGGGTGATCAGTGCTCAGTGTGCTGGGTGCTCAGTGATCAGGGTGCTGGGTGCTCAGTGCTCGTGGTGCTGGGTGCTCAGTACTCAGGGTGCTGGGTGCTCAGTACTCAGGGTGCTGGGTGCTTAGTACTCAGGGTGCTGGGTGCTCAGTGCTCGGGGTGCTGGGTGCTCAGTGCTCGGGGTGCTTGGTGCTCAGTAATCAGGGTGCTGGGTGCTCAGTACTCGTTGTGCTGGGTGCTCAGTGCTCAGGGTGCTGGGTGCTCACTACTCAGGGTGCTCGGTGCTCAGTGCTCGGGGTGCTGGGTGCTCAGTACTCGGGTTGCTGGGTGCTCAGTACTCAGGGTGCTGGGTGCTCTGTACTCGGGAGCTGGGTGCTCAGTGCTCAGGGTGCTGGGTGCTCAGTGCTCGGTGTGCTGGGTGCTCAGTGCTCAGTACTCAGGGTGCTGGGTGCTCAGTGCTCAGTACTCAGGGTGCTGGGTGCTCAGTGCTCAGGGTGCTGTGTGCTCAGTGCTCAGGGTGCTGGGTGCTCAGTGCTCAGGGTGCTGGGTACTCAGTGCTCAGGGTGCTGGGTGCTCAGTACTCAGGGTGCTGGGTGCTCAGTACTCAGGGTGCTGGGTGCTCAGTGCTCGGGGTGCTGGGTGCTCAGTGCTCGGGGTGCTGGGTGCTCAGTGCTCGGGGTGCTCGGTGCTCAGTACTCAGGGTGCTGGGTGCTCAGTGCTCGAGGTGCTCAGTACTCAGGGTGCTGTGTGTTCAGTGCTCAGGTTGCTGTGTGCTCAGTGCTCAGGGTGCTGGGTGCTCAGTGCTCAGGGTGCTGGGTACTCAGTCCTCAGGGTGTTGGGTGCTCAGTGCGCGAGGTGCTCTTTACTCAGAGTGGGTGTGTTCAGTGCTCAGGGTGCTGGGTGCTCAGTACTCAGGGTGCTCGGTGCTTAGTACTCATGGTGTTGGGTGCTCAGTACTCCGGGTGCTGGGTGCTCAGTGCTCGGGGTGCTCGGTGCTCAGTACGTTGGGTGCTCACTACTCAGGGTGCTGGGTGCTCAGTATTCAGGGTGCTGGGTCCTCAGTACTCATTGTGCTGGGTGCTCAGTACTCGGGTGCTGGGTGCTCAGTGCTCAGGTTGCTGGGTGCTCAGTGCTCGGGGTGCTGGGTGCTCAGTGCTCAGTACTCAGGTTGCTGGGTGCTCAGTGCTCGGGGTGCTGCGTGCTCAGTGCTCAGTACTCAGGGTCCTGGGTGCTCAGTACTCAGGGTGCTGTGTGCTCAGTGCTCAGGGTGCTGGGTGCTCAGTGCTCAGGGTGCTGGGTGCTCAGTGCTCAGGGTGCTGGGTGCTCAGTGCTCAGGGTGCTGGGTGCTCAGTACTCAGGGTGCTGGGTGCTCAGTACTCAGGGTGCTGGGTGCTCAGTGCTCGGGGTGCTGGGTGCTCAGTGCTCGGGGTGCTGGGTGCTCAGTGCTCGGGGTGCTCGGTGCTCAGTACTCAGGGTTCTGGGTGCTCAGTGCTCGAGGTGCTCAGTACTCAGGGTGCTGTGTGTTCAGTGCTCAGGGTGCTGTGTGCTCAGTGCTCAGGGTGCTGGGTGCTCAGTGCTCGGGGTGCTGCGTGCTCAGTGCTCAGTACTCAGGGTCCTGGGTGCTCAGTACTCAGGGTGCTGTGTGCTCAGTGCACAGGGTGCTGGGTGCTCAGTGCTCAGGGTGCTGGGTGCTCAGTGCTCAGGGTGCTGGGTGCTCAGTGCTCAGGGTGCTGGGTGCTCAGTACTCAGGGTGCTGGGTGCTCAGTGCTCGGGGTGCTGGGTGCTCAGTGCTCGGGGTGCTGGGTGCTCAGTACTCAGGGTGCTGGGTGCTCAGTACTCGGGGTGCTGGGTGCTCAGTACTCGGGTTGCTGGGTGCTCAGTACTCAGGGTGCTGGGTGCTCTGTACTCGGGAGCTGGGTGCTCAGTGCTCAGGGTGCTGGGTGCTCAGTGCTCGGTGTGCTGGGTGCTCAGTGCTCAGTACTAAGGGTGCTGGGTGCTCAGTGCTCAGTACTCAGGGTGCTGGGTGCTCAGTGCTCAGGGTGCTGTGTGCTCAGTGCTCAGGGTGCTGGGTGCTCAGTGCTCAGGGTGTTGGGTGCTCAGTGCTCGGGGTGCTGGGTGCTCAGTACTCAGGGTGCTGGGTGCTCAGTGCTCGGGGTTCTGGGTGCTCAGTGCTCAGGGTGATCGGTGCTCAGTACTCAGGGTGCTGGGTGCTCAGTGCTCAGGGTGCTGGGTGCTCAGTCCTCAGGGTGCTCAGTGCTCAGGGTGCTGGGTGCTCAGTGCTCGGGGCGCTCGGTGCTCAGTACTCAGGGTGCTGAGTGCTCAGTACTCAGGGTGCTGGGTGCTCAGTACTCAGGGTGCTGGGTGCTCAGTGCTCAGTGTGCTGGGTGATCAGTGCTCAGTGTGCTGGGTGCTCAGTGATCAGGGTGCTGGGTGCTCAGTGCTCGTGGTGCTGGGTGCTCAGTACTCAGGGTGCTGGGTGCTCAGTACTCAGGGTGCTGGGTGCTTAGTACTCAGGGTGCTGGGTGCTCTGTACTCAGGGTGCTGTGTGCTCAGTGCACAGGGTGCTGGGTGCTCAGTGCTCAGGGTGCTGGGTGCTCAGTACTCAGGGTGCTGGGTGCTCAGTGCTCGGGGTGCTGGGTGCTCAGTGCTCGGGGTGCTGGGTGCTCAGTACTCAGGGTGCTGGGTGCTCAGTACTCGGGGTGCTGGGTGCTCAGTACTCGGGTTGCTGGGTGCTCAGTACTCAGGGTGCTGGGTGCTCTGTACTCGGGAGCTGGGTGCTCAGTGCTCAGGGTGCTGGGTGCTCAGTGCTCGGTGTGCTGGGTGCTCAGTGCTCAGTACTAAGGGTGCTGGGTGCTCAGTGCTCAGTACTCAGGGTGCTGGGTGCTCAGTGCTCAGGGTGCTGTGTGCTCAGTGCTCAGGGTGCTGGGTGCTCAGTGCTCAGGGTGTTGGGTGCTCAGTGCTCGGGGTGCTGGGTGCTCAGTACTCAGGGTGCTGGGTGCTCAGTGCTCGGGGTTCTGGGTGCTCAGTGCTCAGGGTGATCGGTGCTCAGTACTCAGGGTGCTGGGTGCTCAGTGCTCAGGGTGCTGGGTGCTCAGTCCTCAGGGTGCTCAGTGCTCAGGGTGCTGGGTGCTCAGTGCTCGGGGCGCTCGGTGCTCAGTACTCAGGGTGCTGAGTGCTCAGTACTCAGGGTGCTGGGTGCTCAGTACTCAGGGTGCTGGGTGCTCAGTGCTCAGTGTGCTGGGTGATCAGTGCTCAGTGTGCTGGGTGCTCAGTGATCAGGGTGCTGGGTGCTCAGTGCTCGTGGTGCTGGGTGCTCAGTACTCAGGGTGCTGGGTGCTCAGTACTCAGGGTGCTGGGTGCTTAGTACTCAGGGTGCTGGGTGCTCAGTGCTCGGGGTGCTGGGTGCTCAGTGCTCGGGGTGCTTGGTGCTCAGTAATCAGGGTGCTGGGTGCTCAGTACTCGTTGTGCTGGGTGCTCAGTGCTCAGGGTGCTGGGTGCTCACTACTCAGGGTGCTCGGTGCTCAGTGCTCGGGGTGCTGGGTGCTCAGTACTCGGGTTGCTGGGTGCTCAGTACTCAGGGTGCTGGGTGCTCTGTACTCGGGAGCTGGGTGCTCAGTGCTCAGGGTGCTGGGTGCTCAGTGCTCGGTGTGCTGGGTGCTCAGTGCTCAGTACTCAGGGTGCTGGGTGCTCAGTGCTCAGTACTCAGGGTGCTGGGTGCTCAGTGCTCAGGGTGCTGTGTGCTCAGTGCTCAGGGTGCTGGGTGCTCAGTGCTCAGGGTGCTGGGTACTCAGTGCTCAGGGTGCTGGGTGCTCAGTACTCAGGGTGCTGGGTGCTCAGTACTCAGGGTGCTGGGTGCTCAGTGCTCGGGGTGCTGGGTGCTCAGTGCTCGGGGTGCTGGGTGCTCAGTGCTCGGGGTGCTCGGTGCTCAGTACTCAGGGTGCTGGGTGCTCAGTGCTCGAGGTGCTCAGTACTCAGGGTGCTGTGTGTTCAGTGCTCAGGTTGCTGTGTGCTCAGTGCTCAGGGTGCTGGGTGCTCAGTGCTCAGGGTGCTGGGTACTCAGTCCTCAGGGTGTTGGGTGCTCAGTGCGCGAGGTGCTCTTTACTCAGAGTGGGTGTGTTCAGTGCTCAGGGTGCTGGGTGCTCAGTACTCAGGGTGCTCGGTGCTTAGTACTCATGGTGTTGGGTGCTCAGTACTCCGGGTGCTGGGTGCTCAGTGCTCGGGGTGCTCGGTGCTCAGTACGTTGGGTGCTCACTACTCAGGGTGCTGGGTGCTCAGTATTCAGGGTGCTGGGTCCTCAGTACTCATTGTGCTGGGTGCTCAGTACTCGGGTGCTGGGTGCTCAGTGCTCAGGTTGCTGGGTGCTCAGTGCTCGGGGTGCTGGGTGCTCAGTGCTCAGTACTCAGGTTGCTGGGTGCTCAGTGCTCGGGGTGCTGCGTGCTCAGTGCTCAGTACTCAGGGTCCTGGGTGCTCAGTACTCAGGGTGCTGTGTGCTCAGTGCTCAGGGTGCTGGGTGCTCAGTGCTCAGGGTGCTGGGTGCTCAGTGCTCAGGGTGCTGGGTGCTCAGTGCTCAGGGTGCTGGGTGCTCAGTACTCAGGGTGCTGGGTGCTCAGTACTCAGGGTGCTGGGTGCTCAGTGCTCGGGGTGCTGGGTGCTCAGTGCTCGGGGTGCTGGGTGCTCAGTGCTCGGGGTGCTCGGTGCTCAGTACTCAGGGTTCTGGGTGCTCAGTGCTCGAGGTGCTCAGTACTCAGGGTGCTGTGTGTTCAGTGCTCAGGGTGCTGTGTGCTCAGTGCTCAGGGTGCTGGGTGCTCAGTGCTCGGGGTGCTGCGTGCTCAGTGCTCAGTACTCAGGGTCCTGGGTGCTCAGTACTCAGGGTGCTGTGTGCTCAGTGCACAGGGTGCTGGGTGCTCAGTGCTCAGGGTGCTGGGTGCTCAGTGCTCAGGGTGCTGGGTGCTCAGTGCTCAGGGTGCTGGGTGCTCAGTACTCAGGGTGCTGGGTGCTCAGTGCTCGGGGTGCTGGGTGCTCAGTGCTCGGGGTGCTGGGTGCTCAGTACTCAGGGTGCTGGGTGCTCAGTACTCGGGGTGCTGGGTGCTCAGTACTCGGGTTGCTGGGTGCTCAGTACTCAGGGTGCTGGGTGCTCTGTACTCGGGAGCTGGGTGCTCAGTGCTCAGGGTGCTGGGTGCTCAGTGCTCGGTGTGCTGGGTGCTCAGTGCTCAGTACTAAGGGTGCTGGGTGCTCAGTGCTCAGTACTCAGGGTGCTGGGTGCTCAGTGCTCAGGGTGCTGTGTGCTCAGTGCTCAGGGTGCTGGGTGCTCAGTGCTCAGGGTGTTGGGTGCTCAGTGCTCGGGGTGCTGGGTGCTCAGTACTCAGGGTGCTGGGTGCTCAGTGCTCGGGGTTCTGGGTGCTCAGTGCTCAGGGTGATCGGTGCTCAGTACTCAGGGTGCTGGGTGCTCAGTGCTCAGGGTGCTGGGTGCTCAGTCCTCAGGGTGCTCAGTGCTCAGGGTGCTGGGTGCTCAGTGCTCGGGGCGCTCGGTGCTCAGTACTCAGGGTGCTGAGTGCTCAGTACTCAGGGTGCTGGGTGCTCAGTACTCAGGGTGCTGGGTGCTCAGTGCTCAGTGTGCTGGGTGATCAGTGCTCAGTGTGCTGGGTGCTCAGTGATCAGGGTGCTGGGTGCTCAGTGCTCGTGGTGCTGGGTGCTCAGTACTCAGGGTGCTGGGTGCTCAGTACTCAGGGTGCTGGGTGCTTAGTACTCAGGGTGCTGGGTGCTCAGTGCTCGGGGTGCTGGGTGCTCAGTGCTCGGGGTGCTTGGTGCTCAGTAATCAGGGTGCTGGGTGCTCAGTACTCGTTGTGCTGGGTGCTCAGTGCTCAGGGTGCTGGGTGCTCACTACTCAGGGTGCTCGGTGCTCAGTGCTCGGGGTGCTGGGTGCTCAGTACTCAGGGTGCTCGGTGCTCAGTACTCAGGGTGCTCAGTGCTCAGTACTCAGGGTGCTCAGGCTCAGTGCTCGGGGTGCTGGGTGCTCAGTGCTCGGGGTGCTGGGTGCTCAGTGCTCAGTGTGCTGGGTGCTCAGTGCTCAGAGTGCTGGGTGCTCAGTACTAGGGGGCTCGGTGCTCGGTGCTCTGTACGCTGGGTGCTCAGTACTCAGGGTGCTGGGTGCTCAGTGCTCGGGGTGCTGGGTGCTCAGTACGCAGGGTGCTGGGTGCTCAGTGCTCGGGGTGCTCGGTGCTCAGTACGCTGGGTGCTGGGTGCTCATTCTCGGGGTGCTGTGTGCTCAGTACTCAGGGTGCTGGGTGCTCAGTACTCCGGGTGCTGGGTGCTCAGTTCTCGGGGTGCTCGGTGCTCAGTACTCAGGGTGCTCAGTGCTCAGTACTCAGGGTGCTCAGGCTCAGTGCTCAGGGTGCTGGGTGCTCAGTACTCAGGGTGCTGGGTGCTCAGTACTCAGGGTGCTGGGTGCTCAGTGCTCGGGGTGCTGGGTGCTCAGTGCTCGGGGTGCTGGGTGCTCAGTGCTCGGGGTGCTCGGTGCTCAGTACTCAGGGTGCTGGGTGCTCAGTGCTCGAGGTGCTCAGTACTCAGGGTGCTGTGTGTTCAGTGCTCAGGGTGCTGTGTGCTCAGTGCTCAGGGTGCTGGGTGCTCAGTGCTCGGGGTGCTGCGTGCTCAGTGCTCAGTACTCAGGGTCCTGGGTGCTCAGTACTCAGGGTGCTGTGTGCTCAGTGCACAGGGTGCTGGGTGCTCAGTGCTCAGGGTGCTGGGTGCTCAGTGCTCAGGGTGCTGGGTGCTCAGTGCTCAGGGTGCTGGGTGCTCAGTACTCAGGGTGCTGGGTGCTCAGTGCTCGGGGTGCTGGGTGCTCAGTGCTCGGGGTGCTGGGTGCTCAGTACTCAGGGTGCTGGGTGCTCAGTACTCGGGGTGCTGGGTGCTGAGTACTCGGGTTGCTGGGTGCTCAGTACTAAGGGTGCTTGGTGCTCTGTACTCGGGAGCTGGGTGCTCAGTGCTCAGGGTGCTGGGTGCTCAGTGCTCGGTGTGCTGGGTGCTCAGTGCTCAGTACTCAGGGTGCTGGGTGCTCAGTGCTCAGTACTCAGGGTGCTGGGTGCTCAGTGCTCAGGGTGCTGTGTGCTCAGTGCTCAGGGTGCTGGGTGCTCAGTGCTCAGGGTGCTGGGTACTCAGTGCTCAGGGTGCTGGGTGCTCAGTACTCAGGGTGCTGGGTGCTCAGTACTCAGGGTGCTGGGTGCTCAGTGCTCGGGGTGCTGGGTGCTCAGTGCTCGGGGTGCTGGGTGCTCAGTGCTCGGGGTGCTCGGTGCTCAGTACTCAGGGTGCTGGGTGCTCAGTGCTCGAGGTGCTCAGTACTCAGGGTGCTGTGTGTTCAGTGCTCAGGGTGCTGTGTGCTCAGTGCTCAGGGTGCTGGGTGCTCAGTGCTCAGGGTGCTGGGTACTCAGTGCTCAGGGTGTTGGGTGCTCAGTGCGCGAGGTGCTCTTTACTCAGAGTGCTGTGTGTTCAGTGCTCAGGGTGCTGGGTGCTCAGTACTCAGGGTGCTCGGTGCTTAGTACTCATGGTGCTGGGTGCTCAGTACTCCGGGTGCTGGGTGCTCATTGCTCGGGGTGCTCGTTGCTCAGTACGTTGGGTGCTCACTACTCAGGGTGCTGGGTGCTCAGTATTCAGGGTGCTGGGTCCTCAGTACTCATTGTGCTGGGTGCTCAGTACTCGGGTGCTGGGTGCTCAGTGCTCAGGGTGCTGGGTGCTCAGTGCTCGGGGTGCTGGGTGCTCAGTGCTCAGTACTCAGGTTGCTGGGTGCTCAGTGCTCGGGGTGCTGCGTGCTCAGTGCTCAGTACTCAGGGTCCTGGGTGCTCAGTACTCAGGGTGCTGTGTGCTCAGTGCTCAGGGTGCTGGGTGCTCAGTGCTCAGGGTGCTGGGTGCTCAGTGCTCAGGGTGCTGGGTGCTCAGTACTCAGGGTGCTGGGTGCTCAGTGCTCGGGGTGCTGGGTGCTCAGTGCTCAGGGTGCTGGGTGCTCAGTACTCAGGGTGTTGGGTGCTCAGTTCTCTGGGTGCTGTGTGCTCAGTACTCAGGTAGCTGGGTGCTCAGTACTCAGGGTGCTGGGTGCTCAGTACTCGGGTGCTGGGTGCTCAGTGCTCAGGGTGCTGGGTGCTCAGTGCTCGGGGTGCTGGGTGCTCAGTGCTCAGTACTCAGGGTGCTGGGTGCTCAGTACTCGGGGTGCTAGGTGCTCAGTGCTCAGTACTCAGGGTGCTGGGTGCTCAGTGCTCAGGGTGCTGGGTGTTCACTGCTCAGGGTGCTGGGTGCTCAGTGCTCAGGGTGCTGGGTACTCAGTGCTCAGGGTACTGGGTGCTCAGTACTCAGGGTGCTGGTTGCTCAGTGCTCAGGGTGCTGGGTGCTCAGTGCTCGGGGTGCTGGGTGCTCAGTGCTCGGGGTGCTGGGTGCTCAGTGCTCGGGGTGCTCGGTGCTCAGTACTCAGGGTGCTGGGTGCTCAGTGCTCGAGGTGCTCAGTACTCAGGGTGCTGTATGTTCAGTGTTCAGGGTGCTGGGTGCTCAGTACTCAGGGTGCTCGGTGCTTAGTACTCAGGGTGCTGGGTGCTCAGTACTCCGGGTGCTGGGTGCTCAGTGCTCGGTGTGCTCGGTGCTCAGTACTCAGTGCTCAGGGTGCTCAGTGCTCAGTGCTCAGGGTGCTGGGTGTTCAGTACTCAGGGTGCTGGGTGCTCTGTACTCAGGGGGCTGGGTGCTCAGTACTCGGGGTTCTCGGTGCTCAGTGCTCAGGGTGCTGGGTGCTCAGTACTCAGGGTGCTGAGTGCTCAGTCCTCAGGGTGCTGGGTGCTCATTGCTCAGGGTGCTGGGTACTCAGTGCTCAGGGTGCTCGGTGCTCAGTACTCGGGGTGCTGGGTGCTCATTCTCGGGGTGCTGGGTGCTCAGTGCTCAGGGTGCTGGGTGCTCAGTACTCAGGGTGCTGGGTGCTCAGTGCTCAGGTTGCTGGGTTCTCAGTACTCAGGCTGCTGGGTGCTCAGTGCTCAGGGTGCTGGGTGCTCAGTACTCAGGGTGCTGGGAGCTCAGTGCTCAGGGTGATCGGTGCTCAGTACTCAGGGTGCTCAGTACTCAGGGTACTGGGTGCTCAGTGCTCGGGGTGCTGGGAGCTCAGTAATCAGGGTGCTGGGTGCTCAGTGCTCGGGGTGCTGGGTGCTCAGTGCTCAGGGTGATCGGTGCTCAGTACTCAGGGTGCTGGGTGCTCAGTGCTCGGGGTGCTGGGTGTTCAGTCCACAGGGTGCTCAGTGATCAGGTTGCTGGGTGCTCAGTGCTCGGGGTGCTGGGTGTTCAGTGCTCGGGTTGCTGGGTGCTCAGTGCTCAGGGTGCTGGGTGCTCAGTGCTCAGTGCTCAGGGTGCTGGTTGCTCAGTACTCAGGGTGCTGGGTGCTCAGTACTCAGGGTGCTGGGTGCTCAGTGCTCAGGGTGCTGGGTGCTCAGTGCTCGCTGTGCTCGGTGCTCAGTACTCAAGGTGCTGGGTGCTCAGTGCTCAGGGTGCTGGGTGCTCAGTGCTCAGGGTGCTCAGTGCTCAGTGCTCAGGGTGCTGGGTGTTCAGTACTCAGGGTGCTGGGTGCTCAGTACTCAGGGTGCTGGGTGCTCAGTGCTCAGGGTGCTGGGTGCTCAGTGCTCGGGGTGATCGGTGCTCAGTACTCAGGGTGCTGGGTGCTCAGTGCTCGGGGTGCTCGGAGCTCAGTACTCAGGGTGCTGGGTGCTCAGTGCTCGGGGTGATCGGTGCTCAGTACTCAGGGTGCTGGGTGCTCAGTGCTCGGGGTGCTCGGTGCTCAGTACGTTGGGTGCTCACTACTCAGGGTGCTGGGTGCTCAGTGCTCAGGGTGCTGGGTGCTCAGTACTCCGGGTGCTGGGTGCTCAGTGCTCGGTGTGCTCGGTGCTCAGTACTCAGTGCTCAGGGTGCTCAGTGCTCAGTGCTCAGGGTGCTGGGTGTTCAGTACTCAGGGTGCTGGGTGCTCAGTACTCAGGGGGCTGGGTGCTCAGTACTCGGGGTGCTCGGTGCTCAGTGCTCAGGGTGCTGGGTGCTCAGTACTCAGGGTGCTGGGTGCTCAGTACTCAGGGTGCTGGGTGCTCATTGCTCAGGGTGCTGGGTACTCAGTGCTCAGGGTGCTCGGTGCTCAGTACTCGGGGTGCTGGGTGCTCATTCTCGGGGTGCTGGGTGCTCAGTGCTCAGGGTGCTGGGTGCTCAGTACTCAGGTTGCTGGGTGCTCAGTGCTCAGGTTGCTGGGTTCTCAGTACTCAGGGTGCTGGGTGCTCAGGGTGCTCGGTGCTCAGTACTCGGGGTGCTGGGTGCTCAGTGCTCAGGGTGCTGGGTGCTCAGTACTCAGGGTGTTTGGTGCTCAGTTCTCTGGGTGCTGTGTGCTCAGTACTCATGTAGCTGGGTGCTCAGTACTCAGGGTGCTGGGTGCTCAGTACTCGGGTGCTGGGTGCTCAGTGCTCAGGGTGCTGGGTGCTCAGTGCTCGGGGTGCTCGGTGCTCAGTACTCAGGGTGCTGGGTGCTCAGTGCTCGAGGTGCTCAGTACTCAGGGTGCTGTGTGTTCAGTGCTCAGGGTGCTGTGTGCTCAGTGCTCAGTGTGCTGGGTGCTCAGTGCTCGGGGTGCTGCGTGCTCAGTGCTCAGTACTCAGGGTCCTGGGTGCTCAGTACTCAGGGTGCTGTGTGCTCAGTGCACAGGGTGCTGGGTGCTCAGTGCTCAGGGTGCTGGGTGCTCAGTGCTCAGGGTGCTGGGTGCTCAGTGCTCAGGGTGCTGGGTGCTCAGTACTCAGGGTGCTGGGTGCTCAGTGCTCGGGGTGCTGGGTGCTCAGTGCTCGGGGTGCTGGGTGCTCAGTACTCAGGGTGCTGGGTGCTCAGTACTCGGGGTGCTGGGTGCTGAGTACTCGGGTTGCTGGGTGCTCAGTACTAAGGGTGCTGGGTGCTCTGTACTCGGGAGCTGGGTGCTCAGTGCTCAGGGTGCTGGGTGCTCAGTGCTCGGTGTGCTGGGTGCTCAGTGCTCAGTACTCAGGGTGCTGGGTGCTCAGTGCTCAGTACTCAGGGTGCTGGGTGCTCAGTGCTCAGGGTGCTGTGTGCTCAGTGCTCAGGGTGCTGGGTGCTCAGTGCTCAGGGTGCTGGGTACTCAGTGCTCAGGGTGCTGGGTGCTCAGTACTCAGGGTGCTGGGTGCTCAGTACTCAGGGTGCTGGGTGCTCAGTGCTCGGGGTGCTGGGTGCTCAGTGCTCGGGGTGCTGGGTGCTCAGTGCTCGGGGTGCTCGGTGCTCAGTACTCAGGGTGCTGGGTGCTCAGTGCTCGAGGTGCTCAGTACTCAGGGTGCTGTGTGTTCAGTGCTCAGGGTGCTGTGTGCTCAGTGCTCAGGGTGCTGGGTGCTCAGTGCTCAGGGTGCTGGGTACTCAGTGCTCAGGGTGTTGGGTGCTCAGTGCGCGAGGTGCTCTTTACTCAGAGTGCTGTGTGTTCAGTGCTCAGGGTGCTGGGTGCTCAGTACTCAGGGTGCTCGGTGCTTAGTACTCATGGTGCTGGGTGCTCAGTACTCCGGGTGCTGGGTGCTCATTGCTCGGGGTGCTCGTTGCTCAGTACGTTGGGTGCTCACTACTCAGGGTGCTGGGTGCTCAGTATTCAGGGTGCTGGGTCCTCAGTACTCATTGTGCTGGGTGCTCAGTACTCGGGTGCTGGGTGCTCAGTGCTCAGGTTGCTGGGTGCTCAGTGCTCGGGGTGCTGGGTGCTCAGTGCTCAGTACTCAGGTTGCTGGGTGCTCAGTGCTCGGGGTGCTGCGTGCTCAGTGCTCAGTACTCAGGGTCCTGGGTGCTCAGTACTCAGGGTGCTGTGTGCTCAGTGCTCAGGGTGCTGGGTGCTCAGTGCTCAGGGTGCTGGGTGCTCAGTGCTCAGGGTGCTGGGTGCTCAGTACTCAGGGTGCTGGGTGCTCAGTGCTCGGGGTGCTGGGTGCTCAGTGCTCAGGGTGCTGGGTGCTCAGTACTCAGGGTGTTGGGTGCTCAGTTCTCTGGGTGCTGTGTGCTCAGTACTCAGGTAGCTGGGTGCTCAGTACTCAGGGTGCTGGGTGCTCAGTACTCGGGTGCTGGGTGCTCAGTGCTCAGGGTGCTGGGTGCTCAGTGCTCGGGGTGCTGGGTGCTCAGTGCTCAGTACTCAGGGTGCTGGGTGCTCAGTACTCGGGGTGCTAGGTGCTCAGTGCTCAGTACTCAGGGTGCTGGGTGCTCAGTGCTCAGGGTGCTGGGTGTTCACTGCTCAGGGTGCTGGGTGCTCAGTGCTCAGGGTGCTGGGTACTCAGTGCTCAGGGTACTGGGTGCTCAGTACTCAGGGTGCTGGTTGCTCAGTGCTCAGGGTGCTGGGTGCTCAGTGCTCGGGGTGCTGGGTGCTCAGTGCTCGGGGTGCTGGGTGCTCAGTGCTCGGGGTGCTCGGTGCTCAGTACTCAGGGTGCTGGGTGCTCAGTGCTCGAGGTGCTCAGTACTCAGGGTGCTGTATGTTCAGTGTTCAGGGTGCTGGGTGCTCAGTACTCAGGGTGCTCGGTGCTTAGTACTCAGGGTGCTGGGTGCTCAGTACTCCGGGTGCTGGGTGCTCAGTGCTCGGTGTGCTCGGTGCTCAGTACTCAGTGCTCAGGGTGCTCAGTGCTCAGTGCTCAGGGTGCTGGGTGTTCAGTACTCAGGGTGCTGGGTGCTCTGTACTCAGGGGGCTGGGTGCTCAGTACTCGGGGTTCTCGGTGCTCAGTGCTCAGGGTGCTGGGTGCTCAGTACTCAGGGTGCTGAGTGCTCAGTCCTCAGGGTGCTCGGTGCTCATTGCTCAGGGTGCTGGGTACTCAGTGCTCAGGGTGCTCGGTGCTCAGTACTCGGGGTGCTGGGTGCTCATTCTCGGGGTGCTGGGTGCTCAGTGCTCAGGGTGCTGGGTGCTCAGTACTCAGGGTGCTGGGTGCTCAGTGCTCAGGTTGCTGGGTTCTCAGTACTCAGGCTGCTGGGTGCTCAGTGCTCAGGGTGCTGGGTGCTCAGTACTCAGGGTGCTGGGAGCTCAGTGCTCAGGGTGATCGGTGCTCAGTACTCAGGGTGCTCAGTACTCAGGGTACTGGGTGCTCAGTGCTCGGGGTGCTGGGAGCTCAGTAATCAGGGTGCTGGGTGCTCAGTGCTCGGGGTGCTGGGTGCTCAGTGCTCAGGGTGATCGGTGCTCAGTACTCAGGGTGCTGGGTGCTCAGTGCTCGGGGTGCTGGGTGTTCAGTCCACAGGGTGCTCAGTGATCAGGTTGCTGGGTGCTCAGTGCTCGGGGTGCTGGGTGTTCAGTGCTCGGGGTGCTGGGTGCTCAGTGCTCAGGGTGCTGGGTGCTCAGTGCTCAGTGCTCAGGGTGCTGGTTGCTCAGTACTCAGGGTGCTGGGTGCTCAGTACTCAGGGTGCTGGGTGCTCAGTGCTCAGGGTGCTGGGTGCTCAGTGCTCGCTGTGCTCGGTGCTCAGTACTCAAGGTGCTGGGTGCTCAGTGCTCAGGGTGCTGGGTGCTCAGTGCTCAGGGTGCTCAGTGCTCAGTGCTCAGGGTGCTGGGTGTTCAGTACTCAGGGTGCTGGGTGCTCAGTACTCAGGGTGCTGGGTGCTCAGTGCTCAGGGTGCTGGGTGCTCAGTGCTCGGGGTGATCGGTGCTCAGTACTCAGGGTGCTGGGTGCTCAGTGCTCGGGGTGCTCGGAGCTCAGTACTCAGGGTGCTGGGTGCTCAGTGCTCGGGGTGATCGGTGCTCAGTACTCAGGGTGCTGGGTGCTCAGTGCTCGGGGTGCTCGGTGCTCAGTACGTTGGGTGCTCACTACTCAGGGTGCTGGGTGCTCAGTGCTCAGGGTGCTGGGTGCTCAGTACTCCGGGTGCTGGGTGCTCAGTGCTCGGTGTGCTCGGTGCTCAGTACTCAGTGCTCAGGGTGCTCAGTGCTCAGTGCTCAGGGTGCTGGGTGTTCAGTACTCAGGGTGCTGGGTGCTCAGTACTCAGGGGGCTGGGTGCTCAGTACTCGGGGTGCTCGGTGCTCAGTGCTCAGGGTGCTGGGTGCTCAGTACTCAGGGTGCTGGGTGCTCAGTACTCAGGGTGCTGGGTGCTCATTGCTCAGGGTGCTGGGTACTCAGTGCTCAGGGTGCTCGGTGCTCAGTACTCGGGGTGCTGGGTGCTCATTCTCGGGGTGCTGGGTGCTCAGTGCTCAGGGTGCTGGGTGCTCAGTACTCAGGGTGCTGGGTGCTCAGTGCTCAGGTTGCTGGGTTCTCAGTACTCAGGGTGCTGGGTGCTCAGGGTGCTCGGTGCTCAGTACTCGGGGTGCTGGGTGCTCAGTGCTCAGGGTGCTGGGTGCTCAGTACTCAGGGTGTTTGGTGCTCAGTTCTCTGGGTGCTGTGTGCTCAGTACTCATGTATCTGGGTGCTCAGTACTCAGGGTGCTGGGTGCTCAGTACTCGGGTGCTGGGTGCTCAGTGCTCAGGGTGCTGGGTGCTCAGTGCTCGGGGTGCTGGGTGCTCAGTGCTCAGTACTCAGGGTGCTGGGTGCTCAGTACTCGGGGTGCTAGGTGCTCAGTGCTCAGTACTCAGGGTGCTGGGTGCTCAGTGCTCAGGGTGCTGGGTGTTCACTGCTCAGGGTGCTGGGTGCTCAGTGCTCAGGGTGCTGGGTACTCAGTGCTCAGGGTACTGGGTGCTCAGTACTCAGGGTGCTGGGTGCTCAGTGCTCAGGGTGCTGGGTGCTCAGTGCTCGGGGTGCTGGGTGCTCAGTGCTCGGGGTGCTGGGTGCTCAGTGCTCGGGGTGCTCGGTGCTCAGTACTCAGGGTGCTGGGTGCTCAGTGCTCGAGGTGCTCAGTACTCAGGGTGCTGTATGTTCAGTGTTCAGGGTGCTGGGTGCTCAGTACTCAGGGTGCTCGGTGCTTAGTACTCAGGGTGCTGGGTGCTCAGTACTCCGGGTGCTGGGTGCTCAGTGCTCGGTGTGCTCGGTGCTCAGTACTCAGTGCTCAGGGTGCTCAGTGCTCAGTGCTCAGGGTGCTGGGTGTTCAGTACTCAGGGTGCTCGGTGCTCAGTGCTCAGGGTGCTGGGTGCTCAGTACTCAGGGTGCTGGGTGCTCAGTACTCAGGGTGCTGGGTGCTCATTTCTCAGGGTGCTGGGTACTCAGTGCTCAGGGTGCTCGGTGCTCAGTACTCGGGGTGCTGGGTGCTCATTCTCGGGGTGCTGGGTGCTCAGTGCTCAGGGTGCTGGGTGCTCAGTACTCAGGGTGCTGGGTGCTCAGTGCTCAGGTTGCTGGGTTCTCAGTACTCAGGCTGCTGGGTGCTCAGTGCTCAGGGTGCTGTGTGCTCAGTACTCAGGGTGCTGGGTGCTCAGTGCTCAGGGTGCTGGGTGCTCAGTACTCAGGGTGCTGGGAGCTCAGTGCTCAGGGTGATCGGTGCTCAGTACTCAGGGTGCTCAGTACTCAGGGTACTGGGTGCTCAGTGCTCGGGGTGCTGGGAGCTCAGTAATCAGGGTGCTGGGTGCTCAGTGCTCGGGGTGCTGGCTGCTCAGTGCTCAGGGTGATCGGTGCTCAGTACTCAGGGTGCTGGGTGCTCAGTGCTCGGGGTGCTGGGTGTTCAGTCCACAGGGTGCTCAGTGATCAGGTTGCTGGGTGCTCAGTGCTCGGGGTGCTGGGTGTTCAGTGCTCGGGGTGCTGGGTGCTCAGTGCTCAGGGTGCTGGGTGCTCAGTGCTCAGTGCTCAGGGTGCTGGTTGCTCAGTACTCAGGGTGCTGGGTGCTCAGTACTCAGGGTGCTGGGTGCTCAGTGCTCAGGGTGCTAGGTGCTCAGTACTCAAGGTGCTGGGTGATCAGTGCTCGGGGTGCTGGGTGCTCAGTGCTCAGGGTGCTGGGTGCTCAGTGCTCAGGGTGCTGGGTGCTCAGTACTCAGGGTGCTGGGTGCTCAGTGCTCGGGGTGCTCGGTGCTCAGTACTCAAGGTGCTGGGTGCTCAGTGCTCAGGGTGCTGGGTGCTCAGTGCTCAGGGTGCTCAGTGCTCAGTGCTCAGGGTGCTGGGTGTTCAGTACTCAGGGTGCTGGGTGCTCAGTACTCAGGGTGCTGGGAGCTCAGTGCTCAGGGTGCTGGGTGCTCAGTGCTCGGGGTGATCGGTGCTCAGTACTCAGGGTGCTGGGTGCTCAGTGCTCGGGGTGCTCGGAGATCAGTACTCAGGGTGCTGGGTGCTCAGTGCTCGGGGTGATCGGTGCTCAGTACTCAGGTTGCTGGGTGCTCAGTGCTCGGGGTGCTCGGTGCTCAGTACGTTGGGTGCTCAGTGCTCAGGGTGCTGGGTGCTCAGTGCTCGGGGTGATCGGTGCTCAGTACTCAGGGTGCTGGGTGCTCAGTACTCGGGGTGCTGGGTGCTCAGTACTCGGGTTGCTGGGTGCTCAGTACTCAGGGTGCTGGGTGCTCTGTACTCGGGAGCTGGGTGCTCAGTGCTCAGGGTGCTGGGTGCTCAGTGCTCGGTGTGCTGGGTGCTCAGTGCTCAGTACTCAGGGTGCTGGGTGCTCAGTGCTCAGTACTCAGGGTGCTGGGTGCTCAGTGCTCAGGGTGCTGTGTGCTCAGTGCTCAGGGTACTGGGTGCTCAGTGCTCAGGGTGCTGGGTACTCAGTGCTCAGGGTGCTGGGTGCTCAGTACTCAGGGTGCTGGGTGCTCAGTACTCAGGGTGCTGGGTGATCAGTGCTCGGGGTGCTGGGTGCTCAGTGCTCGGGTTGCTGGGTGCTCAGTGCTCGGGGTGCTCGGTGCTCAGTACTCAGGGTGCTGGGTGCTCAGTGCTCGAGGTGCTCAGTACTCAGGGTGCTGTATGTTCAGTGTTCAGGGTGCTGGGTGCTCAGTACTCAGGGTGCTCGGTGCTTAGTACTCAGGGTGCTGGGTGCTCAGTACTCCGGGTGCTGGGTGCTCAGTGCTCGGTGTGCTCGGTGCTCAGTACTCAGTGCTCAGGGTGCTCAGTGCTCAGTGCTCAGGGTGCTGGGTGTTCAGTACTCAGGGTGCTGGGTGCTCTGTACTCAGGGGGCTGGGTGCTCAGTACTCGGGGTGCTCGGTGCTCAGTGCTCAGGGTGCTGGGTGCTCAGTACTCAGGGTGCTGAGTGCTCAGTCCTCAGGGTGCTGGGTGCTCATTGCTCAGGGTGCTGGGTACTCAGTGCTCAGGGTGCTCGGTGCTCAGTACTCGGGGTGCTGGGTGCTCATTCTCGGGGTGCTGGGTGCTCAGTGCTCAGGGTGCTGGGTGCTCAGTGCTCAGGTTGCTGGGTTCTCAGTACTCAGGCTGCTGGGTGCTCAGTGCTCAGGGTGCTGTGTGCTCAGTACTCGGGTGCTGGGTGCTCAGTGCTCAGGGTGCTGGGTGCTCAGTGCTCGGGGTGCTGGGTGCTCAGTGCTCAGTACTCAGGGTGCTGGGTGCTCAGTACTCGGGGTGCTAGGTGCTCAGTGCTCAGTACTCAGGGTGCTGGGTGCTCAGTGCTCAGGGTGCTGGGTGTTCACTGCTCAGGGTGCTGGGTGCTCAGTGCTCAGGGTGCTGGGTACTCAGTGCTCAGGGTACTGGGTGCTCAGTACTCAGGGTGCTGGGTGCTCAGTGCTCAGGGTGCTGGGTGCTCAGTGCTCGGGGTGCTGGGTGCTCAGTGCTCGGGGTGCTGGGTGCTCAGTGCTCGGGGTGCTCGGTGCTCAGTACTCAGGGTGCTGGGTGCTCAGTGCTCGAGGTGCTCAGTACTCAGGGTGCTGTATGTTCAGTGTTCAGGGTGCTGGGTGCTCAGTACTCAGGGTGCTCGGTGCTTAGTACTCAGGGTGCTGGGTGCTCAGTACTCCGGGTGCTGGGTGCTCAGTGCTCGGTGTGCTCGGTGCTCAGTACTCAGTGCTCAGGGTGCTCAGTGCTCAGTGCTCAGGGTGCTGGGTGTTCAGTACTCAGGGTGCTCGGTGCTCAGTGCTCAGGGTGCTGGGTGCTCAGTACTCAGGGTGCTGGGTGCTCAGTACTCAGGGTGCTGGGTGCTCATTTCTCAGGGTGCTGGGTACTCAGTGCTCAGGGTGCTCGGTGCTCAGTACTCGGGGTGCTGGGTGCTCATTCTCGGGGTGCTGGGTGCTCAGTGCTCAGGGTGCTGGGTGCTCAGTACTCAGGGTGCTGGGTGCTCAGTGCTCAGGTTGCTGGGTTCTCAGTACTCAGGCTGCTGGGTGCTCAGTGCTCAGGGTGCTGTGTGCTCAGTACTCAGGGTGCTGGGTGCTCAGTGCTCAGGGTGCTGGGTGCTCAGTACTCAGGGTGCTGGGAGCTCAGTGCTCAGGGTGATCGGTGCTCAGTACTCAGGGTGCTCAGTACTCAGGGTACTGGGTGCTCAGTGCTCGGGGTGCTGGGAGCTCAGTAATCAGGGTGCTGGGTGCTCAGTGCTCGGGGTGCTGGCTGCTCAGTGCTCAGGGTGATCGGTGCTCAGTACTCAGGGTGCTGGGTGCTCAGTGCTCGGGGTGCTGGGTGTTCAGTCCACAGGGTGCTCAGTGATCAGGTTGCTGGGTGCTCAGTGCTCGGGGTGCTGGGTGTTCAGTGCTCGGGGTGCTGGGTGCTCAGTGCTCAGGGTGCTGGGTGCTCAGTGCTCAGTGCTCAGGGTGCTGGTTGCTCAGTACTCAGGGTGCTGGGTGCTCAGTACTCAGGGTGCTGGGTGCTCAGTGCTCAGGGTGCTAGGTGCTCAGTACTCAAGGTGCTGGGTGATCAGTGCTCGGGGTGCTGGGTGCTCAGTGCTCAGGGTGCTGGGTGCTCAGTGCTCAGGGTGCTGGGTGCTCAGTACTCAGGGTGCTGGGTGCTCAGTGCTCGGGGTGCTCGGTGCTCAGTACTCAAGGTGCTGGGTGCTCAGTGCTCAGGGTGCTGGGTGCTCAGTGCTCAGGGTGCTCAGTGCTCAGTGCTCAGGGTGCTGGGTGTTCAGTACTCAGGGTGCTGGGTGCTCAGTACTCAGGGTGCTGGGAGCTCAGTGCTCAGGGTGCTGGGTGCTCAGTGCTCGGGGTGATCGGTGCTCAGTACTCAGGGTGCTGGGTGCTCAGTGCTCGGGGTGCTCGGAGATCAGTACTCAGGGTGCTGGGTGCTCAGTGCTCGGGGTGATCGGTGCTCAGTACTCAGGTTGCTGGGTGCTCAGTGCTCGGGGTGCTCGGTGCTCAGTACGTTGGGTGCTCAGTGCTCAGGGTGCTGGGTGCTCAGTGCTCGGGGTGATCGGTGCTCAGTACTCAGGGTGCTGGGTGCTCAGTACTCGGGGTGCTGGGTGCTCAGTACTCGGGTTGCTGGGTGCTCAGTACTCAGGGTGCTGGGTGCTCTGTACTCGGGAGCTGGGTGCTCAGTGCTCAGGGTGCTGGGTGCTCAGTGCTCGGTGTGCTGGGTGCTCAGTGCTCAGTACTCAGGGTGCTGGGTGCTCAGTGCTCAGTACTCAGGGTGCTGGGTGCTCAGTGCTCAGGGTGCTGTGTGCTCAGTGCTCAGGGTACTGGGTGCTCAGTGCTCAGGGTGCTGGGTACTCAGTGCTCAGGGTGCTGGGTGCTCAGTACTCAGGGTGCTGGGTGCTCAGTACTCAGGGTGCTGGGTGATCAGTGCTCGGGGTGCTGGGTGCTCAGTGCTCGGGTTGCTGGGTGCTCAGTGCTCGGGGTGCTCGGTGCTCAGTACTCAGGGTGCTGGGTGCTCAGTGCTCGAGGTGCTCAGTACTCAGGGTGCTGTATGTTCAGTGTTCAGGGTGCTGGGTGCTCAGTACTCAGGGTGCTCGGTGCTTAGTACTCAGGGTGCTGGGTGCTCAGTACTCCGGGTGCTGGGTGCTCAGTGCTCGGTGTGCTCGGTGCTCAGTACTCAGTGCTCAGGGTGCTCAGTGCTCAGTGCTCAGGGTGCTGGGTGTTCAGTACTCAGGGTGCTGGGTGCTCTGTACTCAGGGGGCTGGGTGCTCAGTACTCGGGGTGCTCGGTGCTCAGTGCTCAGGGTGCTGGGTGCTCAGTACTCAGGGTGCTGAGTGCTCAGTCCTCAGGGTGCTGGGTGCTCATTGCTCAGGGTGCTGGGTACTCAGTGCTCAGGGTGCTCGGTGCTCAGTACTCGGGGTGCTGGGTGCTCATTCTCGGGGTGCTGGGTGCTCAGTGCTCAGGGTGCTGGGTGCTCAGTGCTCAGGTTGCTGGGTTCTCAGTACTCAGGCTGCTGGGTGCTCAGTGCTCAGGGTGCTGTGTGCTCAGTACTCAGGGTGCTGGGTGCTCAGTGCTCAGGGTGCTGGGTGCTCAGTACTCAGGGTGCTGGGAGCTCAGTGCTCAGGGTGATCGGTGCTCAGTACTCAGGGTGCTCAGTACTCAGGGTACTAGGTGCTCAGTGCTCGGGGTGCTGGGAGCTCAGTAATCAGGGTGCTGGGTGCTCAGTGCTCGGGGTGCTGGGTGCTCAGTGCTCAGGGTGATCGGTGCTCAGTACTCAGGGTGCTGGGTGCTCAGTGCTCGGGGTGCTGGGTGTTCAGTCCACAGGGTGCTCAGTGATCAGGTTGCTGGGTGCTCAGTGCTCGGGGTGCTGGGTGTTCAGTGCTCGGGGTGCTGGGTGCTCAGTGCTCAGGGTGCTGGGTGCTCAGTGCTCAGTGCTCAGGGTGCTGGTTGCTCAGTACTCAGGGTGCTGGGTGCTCAGTACTCAGGGTGCTGGGTGCTCAGTGCTCAGGGTGCTGGGTGCTCAGTGCTCGCTGTGCTCGGTGCTCAGTACTCAAGGTGCTGGGTGCTCAGTGCTCAGGGTGCTGGGTGCTCAGTGCTCAGGGTGCTCAGTGCTCAGTGCTCAGGGTGCTGGGTGTTCAGTACTCAGGGTGCTGGGTGCTCAGTACTCAGGGTGCTGGGTGCTCAGTGCTCAGGGTGCTGGGTGCTCAGTACGTTGGGTGCTCACTACTCAGGGTGCTGGGTGCTCAGTGCTCAGGGTGCTGGGTGCTCAGTACTCAGTGCTCAGGGTGCTCAGTGCTCAGTGCTCAGGGTGCTGGGTGTTCAGTACTCAGGGTGCTGGGTGCTCAGTACTCAGGGGGCTGGGTGCTCAGTACTCGGGGTGCTCGGTGCTCAGTGCTCAGGGTGCTGGGTGCTCAGAACTCAGGGTGCTGGGTGCTCAGTACTCAGGGTGCTGGGTGCTCATTGCTCAGGGTGCTGGGTACTCAGTGCTCAGGGTGCTCGGTGCTCAGTACTCGGGGTGCTGGGTGCTCATTCTCGGGGTGCTGGGTGCTCAGTGCTCAGGGTGCTGGGTGCTCAGTACTCAGGGTGCTGGGTGCTCAGTGCTCAGGTTGCTGGGTTCTCAGTACTCAGGGTGCTGGGTGCTCAGGGTGCTCGGTGCTCAGTACTCGGGGTGCTGGGTGCTCAGTGCTCAGGGTGCTGGGTGCTCAGTACTCAGGGTGTTTGGTGCTCAGTTCTCTGGGTGCTGTGTGCTCAGTACTCATGTAGCTGGGTGCTCAGTACTCAGGGTGCTGGGTGCTCAGTACTCGGGTGCTGGGTGCTCAGTGCTCAGGGTGCTGGGTGCTCAGTGCTCGGGGTGCTGGGTGCTCAGTGCTCAGTACTCAGGGTGCTGGGTGCTCAGTACTCGGGGTGCTAGGTGCTCAGTGCTCAGTACTCAGGGTGCTGGGTGCTCAGTGCTCAGGGTGCTGGGTGTTCACTGCTCAGGGTGCTGGGTGCTCAGTGCTCAGGGTGCTGGGTACTCAGTGCTCAGGGTACTGGGTGCTCAGTACTCAGGGTGCTGGGTGCTCAGTGCTCAGGGTGCTGGGTGCTCAGTGCTCGGGGTGCTGGGTGCTCAGTGCTCGGGGTGCTGGGTGCTCAGTGCTCGGGGTGCTCGGTGCTCAGTACTCAGGGTGCTGGGTGCTCAGTGCTCGAGGTGCTCAGTACTCAGGGTGCTGTATGTTCAGTGTTCAGGGTGCTGGGTGCTCAGTACTCAGGGTGCTCGGTGCTTAGTACTCAGGGTGCTGGGTGCTCAGTACTCCGGGTGCTGGGTGCTCAGTGCTCGGTGTGCTCGGTGCTCAGTACTCAGTGCTCAGGGTGCTCAGTGCTCAGTGCTCAGGGTGCTGGGTGTTCAGTACTCAGGGTGCTCGGTGCTCAGTGCTCAGGGTGCTGGGTGCTCAGTACTCAGGGTGCTGGGTGCTCAGTACTCAGGGTGCTGGGTGCTCATTTCTCAGGGTGCTGGGTACTCAGTGCTCAGGGTGCTCGGTGCTCAGTACTCGGGGTGCTGGGTGCTCATTCTCGGGGTGCTGGGTGCTCAGTGCTCAGGGTGCTGGGTGCTCAGTACTCAGGGTGCTGGGTGCTCAGTGCTCAGGTTGCTGGGTTCTCAGTACTCAGGCTGCTGGGTGCTCAGTGCTCAGGGTGCTGGGTGCTCAGTGCTCGCTGTGCTCGGTGCTCAGTACTCAAGGTGCTGGGTGCTCAGTGCTCAGGGTGCTGGGTGCTCAGTGCTCAGGGTGCTCAGTGCTCAGTGCTCAGGGTGCTGGGTGTTCAGTACTCAGGGTGCTGGGTGCTCAGTACTCAGGGTGCTGGGTGCTCAGTGCTCAGGGTGCTGGGTGCTCAGTACGTTGGGTGCTCACTACTCAGGGTGCTGGGTGCTCAGTGCTCAGGGTGCTGGGTGCTCAGTACTCAGTGCTCAGGGTGCTCAGTGCTCAGTGCTCAGGGTGCTGGGTGTTCAGTACTCAGGGTGCTGGGTGCTCAGTACTCAGGGGGCTGGGTGCTCAGTACTCGGGGTGCTCGGTGCTCAGTGCTCAGGGTGCTGGGTGCTCAGTACTCAGGGTGCTGGGTGCTCAGTACTCAGGGTGCTGGGTGCTCATTGCTCAGGGTGCTGGGTACTCAGTGCTCAGGGTGCTCGGTGCTCAGTACTCGGGGTGCTGGGTGCTCATTCTCGGGGTGCTGGGTGCTCAGTGCTCAGGGTGCTGGGTGCTCAGTACTCAGGGTGCTGGGTGCTCAGTGCTCAGGTTGCTGGGTTCTCAGTACTCAGGGTGCTGGGTGCTCTGGGTGCTCGGTGCTCAGTACTCGGGGTGCTGGGTGCTCAGTGCTCAGGGTGCTGGGTGCTCAGTACTCAGGGTGTTTGGTGCTCAGTTCTCTGGGTGCTGTGTGCTCAGTACTCATGTAGCTGGGTGCTCAGTACTCAGGGTGCTGGGTGCTCAGTACTCGGGTGCTGGGTGCTCAGTGCTCAGGGTGCTGGGTGCTCAGTGCTCGGGGTGCTGGGTGCTCAGTGCTCAGTACTCAGGGTGCTGGGTGCTCAGTACTCGGGGTGCTAGGTGCTCAGTGCTCAGTACTCAGGGTGCTGGGTGCTCAGTGCTCAGGGTGCTGGGTGTTCACTGCTCAGGGTGCTGGGTGCTCAGTGCTCAGGGTGCTGGGTACTCAGTGCTCAGGGTACTGGGTGCTCAGTACTCAGGGTGCTGGGAGCTCAGTGCTCAGGGTGCTGGGTGCTCAGTGCTCGGGGTGCTGGGTGCTCAGTGCTCGGGGTGCTGGGTGCTCAGTGCTCGGGGTGCTCGGTGCTCAGTACTCAGGGTGCTGGGTGCTCAGTGCACGAGGTGCTCAGTACTCAGGGTGCTGTATGTTCAGTGTTCAGGGTGCTGGGTGCTCAGTACTCAGGGTGCTCGGTGCTTAGTACTCAGGGTGCTGGGTGCTCAGTACTCCGGGTGCTGGGTGCTCAGTGCTCGGTGTGCTCGGTGCTCAGTACTCAGTGCTCAGGGTGCTCAGTGCTCAGTGCTCAGGGTGCTGGGTGTTCAGTACTCAGGGTGCTCGGTGCTCAGTGCTCAGGGTGCTGGGTGCTCAGTACTCAGGGTGCTGGGTGCTCAGTACTCAGGGTGCTGGGTGCTCATTTCTCAGGGTGCTGGGTACTCAGTGCTCAGGGTGCTCGGTGCTCAGTACTCGGGGTGCTGGGTGCTCATTCTCGGGGTGCTGGGTGCTCAGTGCTCAGGGTGCTGGGTGCTCAGTACTCAGGGTGCTGGGTGCTCAGTGCTCAGGTTGCTGGGTTCTCAGTACTCAGGCTGCTGGGTGCTCAGTGCTCAGGGTGCTGTGTGCTCAGTACTCAGGGTGCTGGGTGCTCAGTGCTCAGGGTGCTGGGTGCTCAGTACTCAGGGTGCTGGGAGCTCAGTGCTCAGGGTGATCGGTGCTCAGTACTCAGGGTGCTCAGTACTCAGGGTACTGGGTGCTCAGTGCTCGGGGTGCTGGGAGCTCAGTAATCAGGGTGCTGGGTGCTCAGTGCTCGGGGTGCTGGCTGCTCAGTGCTCAGGGTGATCGGTGCTCAGTACTCAGGGTGCTGGGTGCTCAGTGCTCGGGGTGCTGGGTGTTCAGTCCACAGGGTGCTCAGTGATCAGGTTGCTGGGTGCTCAGTGCTCGGGGTGCTGGGTGTTCAGTGCTCGGGTTGCTGGGTGCTCAGTGCTCAGGGTGCTGGGTGCTCAGTGCTCAGTGCTCAGGGTGCTGGTTGCTCAGTACTCAGGGTGCTGGGTGCTCAGTACTCAGGGTGCTGGGTGCTCAGTGCTCAGGGTGCTAGGTGCTCAGTACTCAAGGTGCTGGGTGATCAGTGCTCGGGGTGCTGGGTGCTCAGTGCTCAGGGTGCTGGGTGCTCAGTGCTCAGGGTGCTGGGTGCTCAGTACTCAGGGTGCTGGGTGCTCAGTGCTCGGGGTGCTCGGTGCTCAGTACTCAAGGTGCTGGGTGCTCAGTGCTCAGGGTGCTGGGTGCTCAGTGCTCAGGGTGCTCAGTGCTCAGTGCTCAGGGTGCTGGGTGTTCAGTACTCAGGGTGCTGGGTGCTCAGTACTCAGGGTGCTGGGTGCTCAGTGCTCAGGGTGCTGGGTGCTCAGTGCTCGGGGTGATCGGTGCTCAGTACTCAGGGTGCTGGGTGCTCAGTGCTCGGGGTGCTCGGAGCTCAGTACTCAGGGTGCTGGGTGCTCAGTGCTCGGGGTGATCGGTGCTCAGTACTCAGGTTGCTGGGTGCTCAGTGCTCGGGGTGCTCGGTGCTCAGTACGTTGGGTGCTCAGTGCTCAGGGTGCTGGGTGCTCAGTGCTCGGGGTGATCGGTGCTCAGTACTCAGGGTGCTGGGTGCTCAGTACTCGGGGTGCTGGGTGCTCAGTACTCGGGTTGCTGGGTGCTCAGTACTCAGGGTGCTGGGTGCTCTGTACTCGGGAGCTGGGTGCTCAGTGCTCAGGGTGCTGGGTGCTCAGTGCTCGGTGTGCTGGGTGCTCAGTGCTCAGTACTCAGGGTGCTGGGTGCTCAGTGCTCAGTACTCAGGGTGCTGGGTGCTCAGTGCTCAGGGTGCTGTGTGCTCAGTGCTCAGGGTACTGGGTGCTCAGTGCTCAGGGTGCTGGGTACTCAGTGCTCAGGGTGCTGGGTGCTCAGTACTCAGGGTGCTGGGTGCTCAGTACTCAGGGTGCTGGGTGATCAGTGCTCGGGGTGCTGGGTGCTCAGTGCTCGGGGTGCTGGGTGCTCAGTGCTCGGGGTGCTCGGTGCTCAGTACTCAGGGTGCTGGGTGCTCAGTGCTCGAGGTGCTCAGTACTCAGGGTGCTGTATGTTCAGTGTTCAGGGTGCTGGGTGCTCAGTACTCAGGGTGCTCGGTGCTTAGTACTCAGGGTGCTGGGTGCTCAGTACTCCGGGTGCTGGGTGCTCAGTGCTCGGTGTGCTCGGTGCTCAGTACTCAGTGCTCAGGGTGCTCAGTGCTCAGTGCTCAGGGTGCTGGGTGTTCAGTACTCAGGGTGCTGGGTGCTCTGTACTCAGGGGGCTGGGTGCTCAGTACTCGGGGTGCTCGGTGCTCAGTGCTCAGGGTGCTGGGTGCTCAGTACTCAGGGTGCTGAGTGCTCAGTCCTCAGGGTGCTGGGTGCTCATTGCTCAGGGTGCTGGGTACTCAGTGCTCAGGGTGCTCGGTGCTCAGTACTCGGGGTGCTGGGTGCTCATTCTCGGGGTGCTGGGTGCTCAGTGCTCAGGGTGCTGGGTGCTCAGTGCTCAGGTTGCTGGGTTCTCAGTACTCAGGCTGCTGGGTGCTCAGTGCTCAGGGTGCTGTGTGCTCAGTACTCAGGGTGCTGGGTGCTCAGTGCTCAGGGTGCTGGGTGCTCAGTACTCAGGGTGCTGGGAGCTCAGTGCTCAGGGTGATCGGTGCTCAGTACTCAGGGTGCTCAGTACTCAGGGTACTGGGTGCTCAGTGCTCGGGGTGCTGGGAGCTCAGTAATCAGGGTGCTGGGTGCTCAGTGCTCGGGGTGCTGGGTGCTCAGTGCTCAGGGTGATCGGTGCTCAGTACTCAGGGTGCTGGGTGCTCAGTGCTCGGGGTGCTGGGTGTTCAGTCCACAGGGTGCTCAGTGATCAGGTTGCTGGGTGCTCAGTGCTCGGGGTGCTGGGTGTTCAGTGCTCGGGGTGCTGGGTGCTCAGTGCTCAGGGTGCTGGGTGCTCAGTGCTCAGTGCTCAGGGTGCTGGTTGCTCAGTACTCAGGGTGCTGGGTGCTCAGTACTCAGGGTGCTGGTGCTCAGTGCTCAGGGTGCTGGGTGCTCAGTGCTCGCTGTGCTCGGTGCTCAGTACTCAAGGTGCTGGGTGCTCAGTGCTCAGGGTGCTGGGTGCTCAGTGCTCAGGGTGCTCAGTGCTCAGTGCTCAGGGTGCTGGGTGTTCAGTACTCAGGGTGCTGGGTGCTCAGTACTCAGGGTGCTGGGTGCTCAGTGCTCAGGGTGCTGGGTGCTCAGTGCTCGGGGTGATCGGTGCTCAGTACTCAGGGTGCTGGGTGCTCAGTGCTCGGGGTGCTCGGAGCTCAGTACTCAGGGTGCTGGGTGCTCAGTGCTCGGGGTGATCGGTGCT